>NC_064628.1:857620793-857923824 GCF_023864275.1 Schistocerca cancellata
GTAAACAACAAACCACGAAGCTAACTACTCTCATTCTGGACTTGAAAGGATCGTGGATACGAACCCAGAGGCAGTACAATAAACGACACACATTTATTTAAACCATAATTGCAATAACCCAAAAGCTGTAACAACATACAGGATGCGCTGGTTTACACAATTAAGAACAAATTTATCTTACACTAATGTAAACAATACAATGGTTTTCACAATAGAATGGCGCATTTTGGCCTCCCTGTCACCTACCTTGAAAAATACATTGATAAATAACACCAAGGGAAAATCTAAAACACACATATTAAAATAGACACATGCAGCTAAAAAACAAAGCCATCAACCAGGCTCCAATATTAAAAAGATCAGACCTGCTCAGCGAGTTCTGCCGTAATTAAGAACTTCCATCTGCTAATGACCCACAGGACGATAGTTAGAAGAGACCAATACTTTACTGAAATTTAACCAGGAAAATTTTAAGAAAGTAATTTCTTTGTCCACTACTGACATAGTTAAAAAACTTTAATTAATTGAAATCAGCAATGACTAATAGAACCGTATAAATTTCACTGTGGCTGGAAGAGCCCAACCTATAAGGAAAATTAAATATTTTTAGCAAGAATATTTCTACGGAAGCTTCTCTCACATAAAAATAAAACGACTATAATTTTGCGTCATTAAAACGTAATGGCCCTCGTACTTGACTTACTCCACTATCTGAATGGAAGCCAATTAAAACAGTTCAGCTCTGACCGCTCAAAGGTCCGCTTAAAGAAAAATTTGCCGTTAACTAAGGAAGCGAGCCACACCTGAGCAACCGGAAATACTTACACCGAACAAGCTGGTTAATCTCTAGACAAGTTTACCAAGTAAGTGGGTGTCTGCAGCCCCCGAAATCAAGGGAAGCTAAAGGTACAGTTATTAGCCGCACTTTCAGTCAAACGAGTGAGATGCTTGTTGAAATGCAGTTTAAATCTCTTTACATGCAGACACCGTACTCACCATTTCATGTGCTGATGTACAGGTCAGTTTTTAGCATTAAACTCCATCAGCCGTTTATCAGAACCACAGGCAGCTATTGGATGAAGGCCCTGTGAGCGTAGTTTTCACCAATCAGCCACCCAAACAACATCAACAAGACAGGGCCGTATTCACGAAGGTTGGATCTTTCCACGGTGCACCGCCGAGTACTAATGCCGACTGCTAGTCCGTTAAACAGAGCCTTGTAACTAACGTAGTCAACAAGACCTCACTATCTATGGTAGGTACTGCTGGTTTAGCCGCTCATTCACAAGGCACTCACTGACTGAGGCAGAAAGCGGGCTCGCTTCCTGAGGTGGGCCACGGGCTTACTGTATCATCGCTGCTTGCTAGCCGCTGCCAGGTAGCACCACTTTAAGCAAGGCTGCAATCTTTGCTTATCGATAGCGGAACCGCTGACTTTTGCTGCATTCCAGTTCCACTGTATTTTGCGTGGACCACCATATTGCTTCGTCCAGATCCAGTTACTGCTTCAGGTGAATTAAGAGCCTTTCATGCATCTACATTGCGGCAATCACGAGAGAGAATACTTCTAGATAAGCTTAAGTACTGTGGTATAAATGGGACAGTGTTCAAATGGTTTAAATCATACCTAACTGGAAGAGTGCAGAAAGTTGAAATAAACAGTTCACATAATATGCAAAAAACTCATGATTTCTCAAACTGGGGAACAATCAAGAATGGGGTGCCGCAAGGTTCGGTCTTGGATCCTCTGCTGTTCTTAATATATATTAATGACTTGCCATTCTATATTCACGAAGATGCAAAGCTGGTACTTTTTGCCGATGACACAAGTATAGCTATCACACCGGACAGACAAGAATTAACTGGTGAAATTGTAAACGATGTTTTTCAGAAAATCATTAAGTGTTTCTCTGCAAATGGGCTCTCATTAAACTTTGACAAAACACAGTATATACAGTTCCACACAGTAAATGGAATGACCCCATTAATAAATATAGACTTCGATCAGAAATCGGTAGCTAAGGTAGACTATTCAAAATTTCTAGGTGTATGCATTGATGAGGGTTTGAACTGGGAAAAACACACTGAAGATCTGCTGAAACGTTTGAGTTCAGCTACTTATGCTATTAGGGTCATTGCAAATTTTGCCGATATGCATCTGAGTAAATTAGCTTACCACGCGTATTTTCATTCTCTGATTTCGTATGGCATCATATTCTGGGGTAACTCATCATTGAGTAAAAGTGTGTTCATTGCACAAAAGCGTGTAATCAGAATAATTGCTGGAGCTCATCCAAGATCATCCTGCAGACACTTATTTAAAGAGCAAGAAATCTTCACTGTAGCCTCACAATATATATATTCACTTATGAAATTTGTTATTAACAATCCGAACGAATTCAAAAGTAATTGGAGTGTACATGGCTACAACACTAGGAGAAAGGATGATCTTCACTACTCAAGGTTAAATCTAGCCTTGGCTCAGAAGGGGGTAAATTATGCTGCCACAAAAGTCTTTGGTCACTTACCTAATAGCATCAAAATTCTGACAGATAGCCATATAGCATTTAAAAGGAAATTAAAAGAATTTCTTAATGGCAACTCCTACTCATTAGATGAATTTTTGGATATAGTAAGTGGGTAATTTCCCAACCCCCCCCCCAAAAAAAAAATTAAAAATATTGAGTGTCATGTAATATCTTGTATAGACACCTTTTATTAACCTGACACGTTCCACATCATTACGAAATGTCGTATTCATTATCTATGGAACAAGTAGTAATCTAATCTAATCTGTTACAGTGTGCGTTTATTGCAATTGGTGGTCGAATCTCCACGATTTCTGCCTGGTAGTCATTCCTCTCAGGTTCACGCCAGTTCTTCTCTAATTGGCAACTGTTGTTTCCCTCATTAAAATTGTTCCAATCGCCCCATCACTATGATTTCAGTCAGTGGCGATCATGTCCTCCAGTGACCAGTTCCTACCATTCCTCCAGTCACTATTTTTGCGTAACGGTTTACGATGGTTTCCTTCGTAATTTATTCTCTTTTCTCTTACATTTTGGGTGTCATACACGAATTGTAACTCATGGAGAACGCTCTTGTAAGCTCCCACATTACTCCCTGCAGGTTCCTGTTGATAGTTAATTTTTTTATAGCAGAACCTGATTATTTCATTTGTGCTACACGACGCACCCAGGAACTGACTTTTCTTAACTAATGACTCGAACAGGTTCACTGTTGTCCTGAATCCTGATGATCTTTACAAATCATTATGTTGTGTCTGATTTGGTCTTGAGTCCCAGGTGACCAATAGCTGGCCTCCTTGCATGTTTATTATAAATAAACTGTGATTTATATTCCAAAGGCTAAGATGACTTTATTAACCTTTCAAACTGGGTAATCGAAGCCTTTGGGTGCAGCGCATTCCCACTACGCCGATAGTTTTGGAAGTTCTGCACTGACATAAAATATTTGTAGTCGAAAGCCACCATCTTTCTACATTTACTTGTTTACACGTCTAGTTTCGCAGGAGCAAATTGAGGAGGAATTCCTCCAAGGTCGTGGAACGTGTCAGTACATGAAATTACAACATAAAAGTAATAAAAGATAAAATAGAATGTTTATGAACCCAAAAAAAGTCAAACCATAAGTTTAAGTAAACGCAATCGACAATATAAGATAAGAATCAGCTTAAAATATCAAGGAACTCCTCAGCAGAATAGCACAAGTGAACCACGAGGAAACTCTTCGTTTTCGATGTCAAAGCGCGTGGATTATTGCTAAGATTTTTGAATTCTTGTGGTAGCTTATTGATAATGGATGCAGCAGTATACCGCACACTTTTCTGTACAAGAGTTAAGGTTAAGGAAGAGCGATCCAATTGTAGGTTGGATTTCTACCGAGTATTGACTGAGTGAACGCTGCTAATTCTTGGGACTAAGCTGATATTGCTAATAAGAAACGACAGTGAAGAATATGTACACTACTGGCCATTAAAATTGCTACACCAAGAAGAAATGCAGATGATAAACGGGTATTCATAGAACGAATATGTTATACTAGAACTGATATGTGATTACATTTTCACGCAATTTCCTGAGAAATCAGTACCCAGAACAACCACCTCCGGTCGTAATAACGTCCTTGATACGCCTAGGCATTGAGTCAAACAGAGCTTGGATGGCGTGTACAGGTACAACTGCCCATACAGCTTCAACACGATACCACAGTTCATCAAGAGTAGTGACTGGCGTATTGTGACGAGTCAGTTGCTCGGCCGCCATTGACCAGACGGTTTCAATTGGTGAGAGATCTGGAGAATGTGCTGGACAGAGTAGCAGTAAATCATTTTCTGTATCCAGAAAGGCCCGTACAGGATCTGCAACATGCGGTCGTGCATTATCCTCCTGAAATGTAGGGTTTCGCAGGGATCGAACGAAGGGTAGAGCCACGGGTCGTAACAAATCTGAAATATAACGCCCACTGTTCAAAGTGCCGTCAATGCCAACAAGAGGTGACCGAGACGTGTAACCAATGGCACCCCATACCATCACGCCAGGTGATACGCCAGTATGGCGATGACGAATACACGCTTCCAATGTGCGTTCACCGCGAAGTCGCCAAACACGGATGCGAGCATCATGATGCTGTAAACAGAACCTGGATTCGTCCGAAAAAATGACGTTTTGCCAATCGTGCACCCAGGTTCGTCGTTGAGTACACCATCGCAGGCGCTCCTGTCTGTGATGCAGCGTCAAGGGTAACCGCAGCCATGGTCTCCGAGCTGATAGTCCATACCGCTGCAAACTTCATCAAACTGTTCGTGCAGATGGTTGTTGTCTTCCAAACTTCCCCATCTGTTGACTCAAGGATCGAGACGTGGCTGCACGATCCGTTACAGCCATGCGGATAAGATGCCTGTCGTCTCGACTGCTAGTGATACGAGGCCGTTGGGATCCAGCACGGCGTTCCGTATTACCCTCCTGAACCCAACGATTCCTTATTCTGCTAACAGTCATTGGATCTCAAACAACGCGAGCAGCAATTTCGCGATACGATAAACCGCAATCGCGATAGGCTACAATCCGACCTTTATCACAATTGGAAACGTGATGGTACGCATTTCTCCTCCTTACACGAGGCATCACAACAACGTTTCACCAGGCAACGCCAGTCAACTGCTGTTTGTGTATGAGAAATCGGTTGGTAACTTTCCTCATGTCAGCACGTTGTAGGTGTCGCCACCGGTGTCAGCCTTGTGTGATTGCTCTGAAAAGCTAATCATTTGCATATCACAGAATCTTCTTCCTGTCGGTTAAATTTCGCGTCTGTAGCAAGTCATCTTAGTGGTGTAGCAATTTTAGTGGCCAGTAGTGTATATATTTAGAGGGAAACGTCAAAACAGCCAGACTAGTGAATAGGGATCGACAAGAGGTTAGCGAATCCTCTGCTCTTCTTATCTCAGCTTCTCCTACTCTCATTTCCGCCACAAGGCGCATAACCTCACGACGCAAGTGGTTGCTATTTGTCCTGCCTTATTTTCGTAGTTAATGTGGGTATCAAACCTCCCAAGTGGGACACAGTGGTGCGACAGGCCGCTCTCTATGTTGTGGTTTGCAGCTTGTGTCGTGCTGATTTGTGTGTGACACACATATGCAGAGGGACCTATACCGACTCTTTTCTTCGGATCCCCATCCGTCCATTCTCATTTCCTGCTCCACCTGTTTCAGATGATCGTTGTTCTCTTTGAACATTTTGCCAGCTTGATCTTCCACACGTTCTACTCGACCCGTCGTTTCTTTAATTATTTTGTTACGTATTTCTATTTCCTGTATTTATCTCACCTACTCTCTTTGTATAGTAGGATATTTCTTCGTAAGTTTTCTCTACTATATAAATACATAAAACTACAACCACTCACGTTTTTGAATAGTTATTTGTTCATGTATGGACCTGATTTCGAAACTTTTCAGGTTCATCTTGAGTTTGTTTTGCGCAAATTACATATATATTTCTAGCATAATGCTGGTTGCTGGCTTGCGACAGTATGGGCGGCTTTTTCTGTTATTGTACATCTTTTTCCATTTTGATGGCCAGTTGGTATATCACTTCGTACACTTCTGCACATTCTGTATACATTTACACTGTGATAGCGAAACTTTACTAGCATCCAGCGTGTACTATACAACTCTTGTATAGCAACAAGCAATAGTTGTATGGCACATGCTGGATGCTGACAAAGTTTCGCTATCACAGTGTAAATGCAGGCAGACTGTGCAAAAGTGTGTGATGTGATTCATCAACTGCCCATCAAAATGGAAAAAGACACATGTACAATAACAGAAAAAGCCACCCATGCTGTCGCAAGCCATGCTAGAAACATATACGTAACCATCTGAAGATCAACCTGAGAAGTTTCGTAAACCGGGCCAGTGAATAACAAATAGCTATTCAAAAATGTGGCTGGTTGCAGTTTTATGTATTTACGTTCAATTAACAGTCACGTGTTCTAAAATATCCGTAATGGATCAGCATAATTAATTTCTCTACTGTGTTTTCACTTTGAGCTTGCAGTGTGGCCAGATCTCTCGTATTTCAACTCGCTACATTCCTAGCCAGAGTTGCATGATTCTTGGCTACGAGTGCCATTTTATTGCCTACGAGCGCCACTTCCTTGGCTCTGACTGCCTGCATCCTGACTACTCTCGCATCTTTCTTAGCTGCAATAACTACTTATATTGACTCACATGACATCTTCCTTATGTCTGTGACCTACTCTTTCATTTCACTCAGGTATCATGTCAACCTCTTTTCTAAGTTCTTATTTTTTATCTGCCTCCTCTTTGCTGACTCCTGCGTCCTCTCTTCCATCTGCTTTAGGAATTCTAGGACAGTGTCCCTCTGACTATTTTTGTTCGTCGTAGATTCTGATTTTGAGGTATCCGACTGCTCTGTGGAAGGGCAGTACAGCGTTGTGATCGACCTATTGTAATCCATTACTGGATTGTTTCGTGTTTGTAACACCGCATCAACGTTTTCAAAATAGTCTAAATCCTCATCTCCAATGTATCATTCGTTTAGTCTAATTCCCTGTAGTCGAGTGCTCCAGATCGCCTACACTTGTCCCTGACTCTTCTGCAAGATGCATCTTTGTCTCTATTCAATGCCCCACGTCGTTAAAACGTTCACTCTTATCATCCCCCAGTACAAACCTTGCTTTGCTTCTACAATTCCTTCACATGGCTATCTAACATATCAATACTTAAAGGAAACAAATTCCCAAACTATGCCTAACACAAGATATACACACATAATCAGCACTTTCTAAAACTGTACAGTGCTCACAGCAGCAATGTTATATCAAACAGTCGGCGAACAGAACCCACGAAACCAGAGGAAGAATGCTGATATAAATTCACATTATATTTATGAGTTGCCAGCAATCGTACTATAGCTACCACAAATCTAAAAGAGCCGTGCAAACATGGAAAATTTTACAAACGTTTTTTTCATTGGGAATCTGAATATTCTGATTCGTTTTCTGGTACTGGTCCCCCCAACTCATAAAAGACTGTGCATCAAAATCTTCCTACAAAGTCCAAGTCCCTGACAGTTTCGTCAGTTTTTACAAGATGTCAGTGGTTTTGCTAATGTGTGGGTTATCTGAGATTTATTTCTTCTCTGGAATGACTCTCGACACAGAACGACCACGGAAATCTGTGTACAGTGGTCTGTCTGATCGCTTATTAATGTTATCTGGCTCTAGCAGTGATGTAACTAGGGAATTGTCTAATCCGACTTGTCGAAACCTGCCCTACATTTTTTCATGAACAATTCACTGAAAGAAACCCAATGTAAAGATTTTATCTGGTATGACACATTGTAAGTATTTTTTTTAAATGTTGAAATACTCCAAATCCGCTGCTTGACAGACAGCTGGGGTAATGTACACCCTTGCGACACCCCTCTCTGACACAAGTGTTTACAGTCACTATTCACTGGAATCTGCAAAACATTTAAAATCCATAATAAGTTGCAACTGCGTTTGCAGAATGGATAAGTATGAACACTGGACATGAAATTGAATTCATTTTCTTTGTGATCTGTTGCCATAATGTTACTAATAGCATCTGTCTTTGTGCAGGTTCCATAGTAATACGGAATCTAACATCACAAGCATAAAATATGAACGTGGTATGCAGTCGAAATCACCTACTTCTCCCGGAGGCCTACATATGCATTATTTATTAGTTAATTTCTTGATCATTAATTCCAATAATGTCGACATTCGGTTAGAAATTGTGGTACCATTAGAAGAAACAGGAAACAATTCCGTGAATTCTGGTTCCAACGACAGTTGTTTTACTAATTAAGGTACAGAACAGAAATAGAGTACCTTCCAAGTCCAAAGAAAATATTTGCAATAATAGCTTTCAATGACAAAGGAAAAGCAGTAATTTTTTATGTTAAACAAAGGAGTAAGGAAACGCATAAAATAAAGCAGTGTGGAAAGCGCTTTTCGTTACATAAAATCTAAACATAATTTGTATAAATGGAAGAAAGATTAATACAAAGTACGAAATATGCGCCAAAACGATATTCGCAAAAGTGTGAAAGCCACTACACGAAACATTTAGAACTGATCGTGAGAGTTGTAACTTTATGGAAATGGTATTGGTAGATTCAGTAAAACTTTCTAGTTTATCTTTACAATCAAACTGTTCGCACAATATTTCGACAGATAACACTTGTAAACACCTTGTAAGTTCTATAGACAATAAATATATGACGGATTTTACACTTATCGAAAATTACTTTCGGTATAGACTTACAAACAAATTTGCAATCACACAGTATCAAGAAAACATAAATTTTTTTAACAGACAAAATGTATATATTACAGGTGAACAAACCTTTCAGGAGTGACATCATAGAAATAGCCATGTTAATTTCAATGACGAACTAAAGAGGAAAATTACAAATTGTGCAATATTGTTAAATTATTAATTAAATCATCTTTTAGACCTTTATGCCCTACCCGAAAACTTAGGAGACAGATACACGGAAATGCTTCCCAGTTTTTGTCAGTTCTATCCCAAATAGAAAATAGCTAAATTTTAAATATGGAAATCGCTTCGTAATTTTGAATTAAATAGCATAATTGATTCACAAAACTGTTTCCATAATTACTTTTATTACTTGTAAATCCTGATATGAAATTTAAAACCTATGTGTAGAAAAACACAAAACTGCAAAACACCTGTTGGAATATCAGAGCAGAAAACACGCTGAAGTCAAATTAAGTATGCCGTTCTCAACACAACGTAAACATCATATGCTGGTAAGTAATTAGCAATACTTGCTGTAACCATTATTCTCAATCTGTAAGTTCCAATTTTTTTTAGTTTTTGTAATAGTATTAACCTGTGTCAAAGGCTTCGAAACAAAATTCAGAGTAATAACTCCAGCCTGAACCTGGAGCCTTCACGAGGCCTTTGACGTCTCGAGAGAGCCGACTCACGTGGTTCTCATGGATGGTAGGAAGTGGACGTGCTTTGAAGGTCATTCTAAAACCTGTTGTCATCACTAAGAAATGTGAATATTGTAACCAGTATGAAAGTGTTATCAGAGTTTGGAAGTAAACTATCTGGTGGAAAATGACATCATGGCCAAGACATTTTATTTAAAGACAAACGTCAAACCTCTTATCAGAAACTATTTTTGTAAACTTGAACAAGAAGCAGTAGCATGTCATCCTGAGAGACATTGCCCAAAACTTCAAAAAGTTAATTATAAATTCAGGTACAGGTAGCGACTGGAGCAGACAGAGAAAGTCACTAGACAGGACGAAATGTCGTCGTAGGTGCAGCGTGCAGGAGGACCCTCCTTTGTCCGATGCCTATTGCTAGTCCTCAGGATGGAGGAGATTCTGTGTCACCCTTCCCAGGTCTCCTCCCAGATCGTCTCGATTGCCAGATGAACACTAGTGTGTGAAATGGTGATGTGAAGACTGATTCGAGGTGTTATAGTGTGACAGTAACAGTGAAACGGTGCAAATATCGAATAAGAAAAGGGTCTTCTACAGGAAGATTTATTAGTATTAAATTTTGCTTAGAGAGATTTTATATGGTAGTTTTATCAATTTATGTTTTTTGAAATCAGTACTGGTAAGTATTGGGATAACTTCTAAGAATGATCCGAGTGGAGAACCACGAGATATTAGAATTTTAATTCGGCTTATCGATGAGAATTCGTATGAGACAGAGGCAGGATCGGATTGCAACGGTCGCGTAGCATTGCAGTGATGGCCACAAAAACTCAAGTCACTGGTGGTATGGACACTGGGAGGGCTCGAATGCTAGTGGAGTTACAAAACTGTGTCCCAAGCAAAACTACTGCACACTGCATACTACGATCTGCTGGCAAAGTCAATGGGAGTGCAGAAAGACAGAGGAAAAATAGTGCAGGAGAATGTTAAATGAGTTACCGTTAGGAAGTAGTAGAAATTCCATCAGATATACGCCAGAGAGTGTCTCCCATGGAGGAATCGATGATAAGTCGTTAGGGTATGAAAAGCATTATCAGTTTTTAAAGTGAAGGGGATGACGTCACTGTCTCCCAGACTAGTCAAAAGAAGGGGTGACGCACCACTGTTAGAGGAGAACTCCTCTCGCATTTGGAGCGGTCGGACGAACGGCGAAAGTCGCTCCACAGTTAGGGCATAATAAGTTTCGATTTCGCGTATATTACGTCTCAGCACATAGAGTTGCATAGGAAGCGATTTTTTTTGGTGTTGCTAAAGTATGCTTTGGTTTGTGACAACTTACATATACTTAGACGATGTCAGACAATGCACAATGCTTGTGCCAGGCATGATGCGATTACCATATTTCATGCCAGTGGATTGCACGCTTCGACTATTATAGTCTGTACTGCCTGAGTGTTGTGATTTTATCGTCGCTGATGACCACTTAGTTGCAACAGTGAGGTTATGTCACACTTTTGCGTGAGGAGAATACTAGGTTATTCGGTGCCAGAAATTCCTACACTTTGCTGGCATTGTAATTAGACGTCCTGCATGGCACGTAGCAACAGTCATATGCTGCAAAGCATAACGGAATTATTTATTGGCAACGTGCCTCATTTGATACTTACATGTATGCACTATGTGTGTGTGTGTGTGTGTGAGAGAGAGAGAGAGAGAGAGAGAGAGAGAGAGAGAGAGAGAGAGAGTGTGTGGGGAGTGTGGTGTAATATTTTCGTTGTATGATGACGATGGCGGTGAGAGCATGGAGAGGGTAAAAATCAGCGTCAGCACATAGCCGACTACTTGTGAAAAGTACCAAGGAGGTCGCCAAGCTCAATGTCGCCACCTGACCGACGGGTCAGCATCAACAGTGTCACATGACCTCACTTGCCCTCACTTCATGCGGCATTGCAGAGAGGTTTTGTGTTTAAAGCAGGACATTGGCAGAAAGTCTGTTGACCAGGAACTTTATGCCACCACCTCTCTTCCCGTTCAAGGCCGAATACTGGCAGTGAATTTTCTTTCCCATCACCAGGATTCGAGCCGGCTTACCACTGGGTCGAGTGCCACAGCACGGGCATGCGTTAGCGACCTCGGCTGAGGAGATGGGCGATGAGTAAAAGAGTTCTCACAGCTTAACAACGTAAATTCGTGTGATACTAACTTCTTCTCGAGTATCAGCGTTGTCGAGTCGACAGTAAGAAGTTAGCGATCGTCTGAGCTCGGACACTGGGCCCCCACAGCATATTAAGCTTTTACCAGATTTACCTGTTATTCATTTTTGGGTGTACCGACTTCACTCAGAATACTGTTGTCGTAGCAGAGGTCATGTGGTGTAGCGGATCGTCCTGGCGGCTGCACTACAGGTAAGATCAGGTGAGTTTTACTTGTTGAGGATGTGCTGTTGGACATCGAAGAAGCAGAACCAGGTCTACTATTCACTAGAGCCATGCAGCCCTGTTAGTCTTCCACCGCTTGTTACATGTTATTTTTTTGTCAACCAGGGACCATTGGATTCCATCTCAGCTGAAGCAAAAATGGAAAACTAAAACGTACAATGTAAACTTATGTGTATGATCTAGGAACACCTAGAGTGAAGTCTGAGGCGGATTTGGTATAGGCAAGCGGGATGGATCTCCCTGAAATAATTTGACTTGGTAGTGGAGGAGAATTTTAGAAGTCACCACTTGGTAACACGAGAGAAAAGCAGGTCGGTACGCAACAGCTGGACGGAAAGCCAACAAGGTAAGACAGCTGATGTTACATGCAATATGGCCACAGGACAGAGTACATTGCTGCACATCATAACAGTTAGGAGCCCAAAGCTCCAGAACAGCAGAATGACGTCACAGAGAGAAGACGATTGTGTCGACCTCGCAGAGTGAAGTAACAAGATGCAAAACGGGCGTAAAAATGATGCAGAATACGACCAGTGCTGCTTCTGAAAGGGAAAAGCAAGACATCTTTCAGCTGCAGCTGAAGCAGTTGGAATGCTGACCAGTCAAGAAATGCAGGCCTATTGAAGTAATCGTCAGCTAGCAATAACCCTACAAGCGAAACAGTTCTTGCATAAATATTTGTCCTATACAGTGGCTTGGTCTTCTTGTATTCAGTTCGCAGCCCATCATCCTGAAGACGGGACCTGTGTCGGTCCATCATCTGTCTGTTCAGGAAATCTTCGAACTCTGATGGAACAACGAGTCCTATCAGAAGATCTTTGTCACTGCAAGCCGCAGTGGTGCCATTCGAGTCAGCCTTGATGGGAATCTGTGAGCGACATCCACGGTCAGGCATGCTGGACGCCTAACCAGCGGGGCCATGGAGCTGCCAACAAACGTCATTGCAGAGGAGCGTGCCATAGTCCACCACCTACCTTTCTTCCATGTAGAAGGCTGTAGTGCGACTCATTCCAATGTCGCACACTCCGTGCAGAGCCAGTGGGAGGTTACTGGAGCACCTTGTACGATGATGTCGTGAGAGTCCCCTGGTGCCACAAGCTGCCAACACCTGAGTCAGCGTGGACAATACCAACTCAGCTGCGCCCAGACTGCCATGACGTCACAGGATGCTGAATACGCGCCACCATAGCTGCAGCAGGTAAACGTGTGGGTGTCAGGACGGTCCACTGTGCCTAGCACCCTCCTACCTGCTCCTGTTGCTGGTGACTGTGAATGAAGATGACTTATCATAGCAACAATAAATGCTTGATGATTCGTTAGCAGTCTTGGTCTCCGAACCGTCCACTACCCACCGAGCTACTGCTCACCCATGCCCGAGGAGCTGCTTTCTTACCTGATCTTGACCCAACACCGTCACCTAATGAACCACCCAGTCCCCGGGCAACTGCAGAACTGCTACGTGGCGGTTTGATCAAGTTTTAGGGTGCGGTTCGTGTAGGTTCATAAAATAACTGAAAGTAGTCGGGAGAAGAGAATTGACATGCTAATCAGGTTAAGAATGTGGATAATTTAGTTTACTGGGTAGCAACGGATAACGACTTTATTAGTATGTTCAAGTAAGTAGAGATAGTCCAATTTTAACGTCTTTATTAACCCTACCCAAAACCAACCGTTACTTTACAGTGACATGGTCTCATGCAGATCGCTTTTAACGATTCAGACTGACAAACGAGGATAGTGATTGGGTGGGACGTGCGTAAGACACTAGCGTGAGATTACCAGAATCTTTATTAACTGACAAAAGGCAAATCTCAATCAACATTTCATACACCCCAAGAAAAAATATACACTAAAAATTTGTAAAATGTGTATAGCCCATAAGCATAACACATATGCTGTGACTTATAAATATTGTCATCAGTTCATAACAATTTAATAATTTGTAATCAGTTACTAAAGAAACGTATTGTACTGTTTTAACCTAAATCTTAACGGGAAGAGAAATAAAGAATATCTAATATTAGAAACACTCTATTTTAAAACGCTGCTGTTGCAATAGTGAGCAATGTCATCTTGAGATTTCCCGAGGCGAAACATCATCGATTGTCCGTGAAGACGGGTTTGTGGAATGAAAAAGACCTCTCTACGTCACAGGATGCCAGCAGTACATGTGAGAGGCTGTTTTCGGTGATGTCCTCTTGCACTTTACACTTTTTTCATGCCAGATGTTTTGAACTTTTACCAAGAACTGCAGTGAACTAATTGTGCACTATGATTGATTTACTGCAAATAAGTAGATAATTGTGTCAGTAAAAGACACTGTCTGGTATACTTTGGTGTATATGGCCGAATGGAGATACTGCACAGTCGCAATCTTGTATAGTAGTGGAGATGATTTAGCAATGATGCAGAATTTGGGAAGCATTCTGCCGCATCATTGGTTGAAGTTGAAATTAGGGAGAAACTGGTAAAATTCTTAAATTGATTACACTATCAGCTGCAGTGTTTAATACAGTACATCATCCCATACCAACGGTGTCTTTCTCATACCATCTGTATGATGGTATGCTGCTGATTACCACATAATGATAGACAGGCATCAACTTGGTTGAGACATAGAGAGCCTTGGCAGAAAACATATCTGCTACTTGTCGCTGTGGAGCATGAGATTAAATGTACAGGTCATCATCTTCAAACAGTTGTTTTCAGGCATTCCTAAATGATGCAGATTCACATGTTTTTCCTTTCCATCAATAAGAAAATGGTACCTCTTTTTTCTACTACCTCACTCATGGTGTGAACGGCACCTTTCGGAAATGGTCAACACTGAAACATTAATCACTGTAAAATTAGAAAACAATACTCCTAAAAAAAAGGTTCCAATGGCTCTGAGCATTTTGGGACTTAACATCTAGGGTCATCAGTCCCTTAGAACTTAGAACTACTTAAACCTAACTAACCTAAGGACATCACACACAACCATGCCTGAGGCAGGATTCGAACTCGCGATAGTAGCGGTCGCGTGGTTCCAGACTGAAGCGCCTATAACCGCTCGGCCACAGCGGCCGGCCACTGGCAGAAGGGCGGTAGAAAAATCGCGAGATGTTTGGGCTAGCAGTTGACTGTTTGAAAAGTCTGTGTCTCCACCGTATATGCAAGGAGGGCGGGAGGGAGGGAGGGGAAGCGATGAGGGAAGGTAAGAGGACCTCTGATCTCGGCAGTTTGTGATTGTATCTCAAGGAGAACACACATTCAGCTGCCACCCATGTGCAGTCTGTTGGGTTGACGATTATCCCCAGTACATGTGTTACATTACGACCCATTCATTACGAGTGCTGGTTTTTTCACGACAGTTTCGATATGTAATTAGTACACTGAAACATTTTCCGTCAGTTGCAGTAGCGTGTTTTGGCTTCAGTGAGCTGGACTGCAGCGTGAGGCGTCTGTAGCGAACACTGACATAAAACAAGTGACAGATACAGTCCTCCCCTGTATTTTTACAGGTTACACTTATTGAACTCCTTATGTCCAACACCAGTATCTCACGAGTTGAAAATATTTACCCCCAAAAATAAAAATAATAGTACCTCACACTCCAACCCCTTTTTTCCCACAAGCCTGTAGCTGAAGGGTAGAATTTTAGTGCATCTGCCACTAGTTTCGAGTGGTACTGTGAAGTTTTTCCCAGCAGGCTAACACCAGTTGTATGGTATCATCAATTTCTGAACTGTATTGCGATTTTAGGCAGTTCTTGTGTAGCGCTATGCATATATTTGTGTAATGAGGACTGATGTTTATGATTAATTACATAATTAGGACTGATCTTTACTTCAGTTTCCCAACCAAAACAAATAAAGCACACTAACCTAACCTTCCTCTGCTGCATCTGGACAGTTTCCAAGTGATGGAGGGGGTGCACTTGGGTTTTCCATCCAGAAGGACATGGTTCGAGTACAGGAAACGGCACATTTCCCGCCAATTCCCGGGTGGGTGGTGTGGTGGGATCTGAACGCATTCCTGGGACAAAGAAATTCCCTCCAAAATTCGAAATTCCTCCAAAAATTCGAAATTGCCGCCGAAATTTCTTCCAACAGTGTAGGTGATGGAAAGGGTGAGAGGTGAGGGACAGGGAAGCCACATGCAGGCTGAGGTAAATACATTATGTCATTTGGGGGTGGGGGTGGGTGTGGATGTACGTATGTGGGGGTGGGTGGGAATGAAGCTAGTTGATTGATCAGTTTAATTAATTTGCTTAGAAGTTCGACAGCAATTTGATTTGAAAACTTCGCTGACACAGTCATCTCCCTACTACTAACGTGGAGTGAAAGAGTGAGAAATGAAGATGTTAGGAAGGAACTTGGAACAGAGAAGTTGAATGACAGAACTTAGAAGAGTAGGGGAAGTAGAGAGATTAGCAAAATGAATTATGGAGGCAAAGCTTGAGGGCAAGAGTAACACAATGAGCGAGATGGACTGACTCGATCCAGACTAGTATAAGGAGGTGGAATCTAGACTGGAACAAAAGTTATAGAAGAAAAAGTACCATAGATAACACAATCTGTCCCGAAACTAGATAAAGAGAAACGAAGACGGAGACAAACTGATATGGATGTAATTAAGAATTCTTCAACAGAGCGTAAATGATAGCTACAGTAAATTAAATTAACTCATTTTTCTGAATATTAAGATTTTTGTCTGTTACAACATTGGGAAGTTACACGTATCAAAAATGTACCTGCGATCCAAAGGTTAACATCTACGATTTCGTTTAAAGTGCACAATAACAAAAAACCATGGGTTGATTTTACTGTGAGACACTATGTTTCCGTTGATAATTTGGAGACCTTGCCTCTTATGGATTTGAAATATTTCAGTATGAATCAATTTTCTATTTTAATATTTTGAAATCAATAGCAAACTTCTTTAGAATTTGAAGTAAATATCGCTCACTGTGCACTGCACATATTTCTTTCGTTCATGTTACGTAACACCATCATGTGTATAAAGATTGTTTGATCTGGTCTGTTCTTCAGCTGGACTGGCATCCTTTCTGGGATTACAAAAATTATCTAGTTTTTCTTTCGCACTGTGTTACTTGCGACTGCGCTTTTTCACTAAATTGCGCTATAATTCGTTTGGAAGGAGAAAGTTATCTGCCAGGCAATGTTTTGTATACTTTCGTCCGCAATTTTGGAAGAGACTGTTTTATTTACTAGACCTTCTATGTATACACTTACAAGTTAAAAATTCTCGACAATAAATCATTTCCCGCGATAGCGCGCGTTGTGTGATATGAATATTTACATACTTTAGGAGAGGTAACTGTAAGAAAACAGGTGGACGTGTAGATAAGTATAGGGAAGTACAGTGGTATAATAGTAAACGATAAGGTGTACATGCATTTTCTTGGAATGCAAGTGATAAAATGCGATATACTAACTGTCCTTCTACGACTAACAAACGCGTGGATGGTGTATTAGAGCTAGAAAAGTATGAACGGTGTGTCGCGCACCGAACCAGTGTCTGCACGGCCATATGCGGAACTGCAGCGATGCGAAACCTTGCTCACCAAGATGATTCCATTGCTTTTCAGGTACGGCCAAAATAGTTTACTCGCTTCATTTTGCATTATTATATGGGAAATTTTAGGAAGGATCTGCCTTATACTAACCTCACGCCGATGTTTTAGCTTTATCAATAATAAGCTTCCAGTCCCAAATTATTTAAAGAATCGAACTCCCTTGCATTGTTAATGTGTTAAAAATGTGACGCCGTTCATGTAAAACATTTGTGGTTGATAATTATGTTGGATTGTATTAATTACAGTATATTCACCGACAGAGATTGAAAATATATAGAAAAGGTTTGAAACTATATCGAAAGTCTGTTAGCAGGGGGAAATTACTCTCATTATCAAACAGTGAATGAGTATAGTGTGAGTAATTTCTGCTCCGTTTTTCTCGTGTCTTCTTGCTTATGAGGTGACACCTTCTGAACTACGTGATGTACAGTGATATAGTTTTGCAGATACATACAGTGGTGACTCATGCTGAAGTTTTACTACATGAACAGCGAAAATGTAGTAGGCGATTACCATTTTTCCTTTCATTATTTTGTGGTAGGGTGCGAGGGAAGGGCAGGGGTCGACAAAACAGTTTCTGAAAGATTTGAAATTGTATTTATTGTTTGTTGGAAGTTGCTAAGTCCTCTCAATCTCAAATACTGGATGAATATAGTGCAGGGAGTATGCGTGTCCTGCCTCAAGATTTATAGACAATTTCTAGCTTTAATACTTGACTTATTGTGTTAAAACCTTCAGCGTAAGATTGTACCTCTTACTGAGTAGACTATGACAGTGTTTTAAATTTTTCTATTTGGTGAATAATTACATGAAATATTGGAACTTCAGTTCCTTTGAAAACTGATAGATAGGCATTCAGCAAGGACGCCCGTGCGCTATGCACCATTTTCGTTTTCGTAGTTTGGTAGTATAAATGGTAGCCTTTCGCCTTCTGAATAAATTTAATCTGATCCACTGAAATGTGTGCATCTTGTGGTAAATGATGTAACTGGTGACCCTTCCGAAAGTTCGTCAGTGTTGCTGGTAACATAAAGTTTATGAAATCATCTCATACGATTGCTGCTAGCGTATTTCACACAATATTTTGTATCTGCTTTCTTGTAAACGATCCTCTGTAGGTGATGACTACATCTTCTGACACATAGCACTTCCACAATTAACATGGGACCTCACTTTTCCGACCACATCACAGTAACCTAGAACTGTACGCTCTGTAGCATATTGAGCGAGCGTATCATTCACAGATAATCAGTATGTGTTTTTCTATTTGTGGTAAGTTCATATGGGACAAAACTCCTGAGGTCATCGGCCGCTAGGCTTACACACTACTTAATCTAACTTAAACTAACTTACGCTAAAGATAACACAAACACGTATGACAGAGGGAGGACTCGAACTTCCGATGGGTGTGTACTTTTACAGTAATAGGTTACGCTGTATACCCAGATGGCTATTGAGGGTGAATGTATCTAGTTGCGAATGTCGTAATGTTAACTCAAAATTAATTTGGATATGGCAGTTGAAATGGTGTCCTAGATGTGACAGTATATTGAAATTTTTATTAGATTACTTTCTCTCATTTACTAGTTAGTACAAAATGGAACTAGAAAACAATTTTTTGCCTCCAGTAAATACGTTTAGTGCGGCTAGTGTTAACTACAGCTTCTCTAGATGACTAGCATCGATAGTTTTCTTCAGGGAAACGTGTGTTGCATGAGAAGACCAGTGGAAGGTGAGTAGAACATTCTTGTGTAAAGAACCAGACTGGACTGTTACAGGTGGTTGCTTCAGAACGTACTACGAATGACCATCTTCGCAAGGTCCCCTGTCCACTAGTGGAGTTACTCTGGTCATTCTAATATCCCATTATTCTACTAGGACGATGGTTACGTCAGAACATAGTAGAAGAGAACATCGTTTCAGGCACTTGCTAGAGTTCACTAGAGCAGGACTCTACGTGATTCCAGTAGACCATTATACTTCTTGGCTGATGGCTGCGTAAAAAAAGGAATGGAAGTGAGTATATTCTCAAGGCAGCTACTAAAGTCCACTAGATGGTGGTGTGTAGCCCACTGCTTCTTGCCGGATGGCTGCTTCAGAACGAAATTAGAGTGAGCGTTGTCTCAAGGAACTTACTGCAGTCCACTAGTAGGAGCACTCTTGTTATTTTAATAGATTATGCTTTATGGTCAAAGGCTATGTCAGAACCAGCGGTAGTGGACATCACCTCAAGGATCCTGCTAGGGCATTGTAGTACGTGGACTGCACTTATTTTAGTAGCCCATCATCTTTCTTGGTCGACGGCTGTGTCAAAACGTAGTATGTGTGTGCATCTTCTTTAGGCACCCATTTCAGTCCGCTGGTAGGAGAACTATTACTTTGAATAACCCCCAGTAGATATTTGCTATAGTGATCACTTCGATCATTACCTGCAGGTAGGTGATCACTATAGCAAATATCTATTAATACCAGTATTGTTTGCCCCTGTTTTGATTACAACCAAGGTAGATTCTTCCTACACGTCGGTGAAGGGCCTGAAGATAGCGCAGTAAAACACTGAAACTGGTTGCCAAATAAATAAGGCTGAAATTTGACGGATGAAAGGTGTTTGATTAGACTTCCTAAAACTATGTAATATGAAAGTTACTGTAATCCGTTACATGGTCTACATGAGGAACATGTTTGAAAACTCGCAGAGTTCCTCTTCAGCAAAGGAATGAATGACTTGCTTGCGAAATTGTGTGTCGTAACAGTACGGAATAGCCTATGAGCTGATGATGTTAAATATGTTCGTCTATCTGTTACATTTGTATTATGCATATGTCAAAGAAGTCCGTGTCACAGACATCTACTACATTAGTGTCAACAACATTACCCTACGACTACGAATAAATATTGTATAAATCTAAAGATTTTAGTCTGTATGTACATTAAGTGATGAAAAGTATCCGGACACCTCCAAAAAACTACGTTTTCCATATTATACTACTATACACTGCCAGTACTCCGTATCAGCGACCTCAGTAGTCATTAGACATCGTGGGAGAGCAGAATGGGGCGATCCGCGGCACTCACGGACTTCGAACGTGGTCAGGTGATTGGGTGCTACTTGTCTCATACGTCTGTACGCGAGATTTCCACCCACCTAAAAATCCCTATGTCCACTGTTTCCGACGTGATAGTGAAGTGGGAACGTGAAGGGACACGTACAGCCAAAAGCGTGCAGACCGACCTCGTCTGTTGAATGACAGAGACCACCGACATTTGAAGAGGTTCGTAATCTGTAATAGGCAGTCATCTACCCAGGAAATCCAAACACAGAAATTCAAAACTGCATCAGGATCCACTGCAAGTACTATGACAGTTAGGCGGGAGGAGAGAAAACTTGGATTTTATGGTCGAGAGGCTGCCCATAAGTCACACGTCACGTCGGTAAGTGCCAAACGACGCCTCGCATGGTGTAAGTAGCGTAATCATTGGACGATTGAACAGTGGAGAAAGGTTGTGTGGAGTGACGAATCACGGTGCACAATGTGGCGATCCGATGGCAGGTTGTGCGTATGGCAAATGCCCGGTGAACATCTGCCAGCGTGTGTAGTGCCAACAGTAAAATTCGGTGGCTGTGGTGTTATGGTGTGATCGTGTTTTTCATGGAAGGGGCTTGCACCACTCGTTGTTTTGCGTGGCGTATTACAGAACAGGCCTACATTGATGTTTTAAGCACCTTCTTGCTTCCCACTGTTAGAGAGCAATTCGGCGATGGCAACTGTATCTTTCAACACGATCGAGCACCTGTCCATAATGCGTGACCTGTGGCAGAGTGGTTACACGACAGTAACATCCCTGTTATGGACTGGTCTGCACAGAGTGCTGACCTGAATCCCATAGAATACCTTTGGGATGTTTTGGAACACCGACTTCGTGTCAGGCCTCACCGACCGCAATCGATACCTCTCCTCAGTGCAGCACTCTGTGAAGAATGGGCTGCCATTCCCCAAGAAACCCTCCAGCACCTGATTGAACATATGCCTGCGAGAGTGGAAGCTGTCATAAAGGCTAATGCAGTGCCAACACCATACTGAATTCTATCAATACCGATAGGGGGCGCCACGAACTTGTAAGTCATTTTCAGCCAGGTGTCCGGATGCCCTTGATCACATAGTGTATTTAAATAACCATTAGGTGTCGGGATAAAGCTATCGTAATTTTTTGCTTACGAGCTATACCTACTGTATTTATATTTTGAATGTAAGTACAGACTACTATACACAATTGCACAGTGCTAAAATTTCTGTATATACGAAAATGTAGAAGAATAGCTTAATTAGTGAAACAGAGAACAGATATAAACCGTTATAATATTTTCAGCATGTAGAAGCTTTACACAATCAGTGAGAAACGAAAGTCGTAAATATATGACTAAAGTACATTCAGTAGGGTAATCCATACTTTCAAAAAAGTGCTTATGGAATTGTGTACCTATCTGGTGAGAGGAACCATTGTAAGACAGAATGGGTGGGGGAAGACTGAGATTATAAAACATGGGTGGCTGATTTCATGGTACACTGTGGGAGTGATGAATACATATATCGTTATGAATAAATGCGCTCTTAAATTGAGACCCAGCGCGAATATAACAACTAGTCCGACCAGACCAGTCGTTAATTGTAGAGTCATGCCTAGTAATCTGAACGGTTCTTAAATGGAGTGAAATAACTGCACGTTACTATATTTTCAAACGAAATATTTCTTACAAAACGCAGATCTTATCAAACTAACTGAAAATATTAAGTCTTCTCGTTAGAAGTAGGTAGTCTGTATAGCAATTTTCCCAAAGAAGCAGCTACTGAAATCATAAGAAAAACTTATTGAAGTATAAGGAAGTAACTGAACTTCTACAGATAATTTTTTCTTTCTTATACTTTGTGTCCCACACTAACGTATACAAGCAAACATGAAAACTGGATGACGGGTGATATCTAGCTGAGACACTGGTGAGACGAGCGCGACTCGTGTTCGTGAAGTTTAATACTTGACATCTTGTCTTTGCGGTCCTGCCGCCCCGTTCCTTATCTGATTTTCTGGCGTCACTGAGTTGCTGGCCTGCCTGCCCGTGAGTGGCAACAGCAGCGGTATCGATAAGCGCTCTGTCGTACTGTCTTTGGAGCGACCGCAAGTATTTCAGGGTCGTTGTCTGCGGAAGTTCAGTCAGGAGACAGCGACAGTGAGGTCCGGACAGCCAGTACTCGCCGACTGCTTGCGACACACAATGCACTGTCCGACGGAAGGAGACTGGAGTGGTAACGACCGTTGGTTGGTCGTTCGGTCGGTCGTCTCATTGGGCGACGTATATTTGGTCTTCTGAACGTTTCTGGGCCCTCGTCAGTTGGTCATCTTGCGTTCCTTCCTTGTGCAGAGATGATAGGTGGCCAATAGGCAAGTGTTCCCTCAACATGGTTGGCTCCGAGCGAGTGTGCTCGGGTCGCCGGGTCTCCGAGTTCTGAACAGACATGGAGTTGAGTCAGGATGGAGCTTAAGTGAACTCCGGACAGCCAAGACTCGCCTGAATGTTCCTGACACACATGACTTGGGTGGGAACGACTGAGCGGTTATTTCAATGCTGTTTGCGTCCTGGAATAGGCAGTCGGTCGGTTGGGGCAGAGCAGTGAGGAAGTCTCTGCGGAGAGGGCATTAGCTTAGTGTTCCGCCGTGTGTTTTACCTCGCCGTGTTGATGCTGTCCGATAGGGCGTGTAGTTCGACAGATCTTGGTGTTTCTTCATATTTTTCAGTGGTTGTTGTGCCTTGGCTGCTTTTAGACGCCAATATTTGCAGACGTAGTGCTTCTGTCCTAGCTGACATTTTCCTTTATCGTGCCGTTGGTCGGCTGGAACTGAACTGAATAGGTTGTTGGTCCGTCCTTGAGCCGTCCCTGGGTCGGGTTCCCATCCGATTATTTAGTCTTACTTTTGGCTGCCTGTCTCACCTAGAATTATGTTAGAGTTACCTCCTCAGGCCGACCTTTGGAACGCTTCTGAGCCCTACTGTTCTACATCTACATCTACATCCAAACTCCGCAAGCCACCTGTCGGTCTTTGGCGGAGGGTACTTTGAGTACCTCTATCGGTTCTCCCTTCTATTCCAGTCTCGTATTGTTCTTGGAAAGAAAGATTGTCGGTATGCCTCTGTGTGGGCTCTAATCTCTCTGATTTTATCCTCATGGTCTCTTCGCGAGATATTCGTAAAAGGGAGCAATATTCTGTTTGACTCCTCAGTGAAGGTATGTTCTCCATACTTCAACAAAAGCCCGTACCGAGCTACTGAGCGTCTCTCCTGCAGAGTCTTCCACTGGAGTTTATCTATCATCTCCGTAACGCTTTCGCGATTACTAAATGATCCCGTAATGAAGCGCGTTGCTCTCCGTTGGATCTTCTCTATTTCTTCTATCATCTGGTATGGATCCTACACCAGTGAGAAATACTCAACTAACATATTTTCATACAATAGTTTTTTTACTTATAACCTTGACTTAAAAAGTATCATTTTATATATTACAAACGTTCTGATCCGGGGCGATCTGCAGATTGTAATGTTTGAAAAAGCACTTCAGAGCCAAAATAGCATTTAAATATTTTGGCACTCAAGTATTTCTTCGAATATTATGGTATGATTTTATTTTATTGGCGATACGTCGATGACACAATTATGCTCATTGACTGGAGTGATGAAAGCGTATTTTTAGTAGTTTGCATTGTTATTTTTTTCCATGACTGGAAATGAGGCAGACAAGCGGTTAAACTTTATATATCTGAGGTTTGAGAATAATCATTGGCAACATACGTTCATAATTTACCATTATCTAGTACTACTGCGAACTTCATAGCGCGTCATGTTAGTTTTTCTTTCGTAAAAGCCTTTTACATGCAATTATTAAAGAAATGCTGCAAATTGCACTTTCAGAAACCAGCAAGTGCTTCAAACCTTTAGATGTATTGACACTAGTACGGTACAGAGAAACAGATAGGAAGGAAATATAGTGATTAGATCATCGTAATTAGGTGTACACAAGAGAGTAAGTCCATAAATTTTCCGAACGTGAAATATTTTGAGGAAATCTCTGATAGAATTGCATACACATTTCAAAAATAAATTGTGGAATAGGTGTAAAAGTAGCATAACTGGAAGGAAATATTTTCAGTGTCATAAAGTAGGAATCTCGATATTAAATATGTTGTTGCTATTGTATACGTAGGATAAGTGGAATTAAATTGCAGATCGAGAAGCATACTGGGAAAACCAACAACCACTCTTCGGCATTAAACATGATCCCCTCTGACGAGAGGCGTAGCCGATGTGTCGGAATATATGATGGGCGCCAATCCTACAGAAATATAACCATAGGCCTTCCTGCCCACAGCCCTAAAAACTAGTTGCAACACCTAAGTACAGTATGCCCACGGAGAGTACTGCAACTTTTGCTGAACACCTAAATCAGGCCGCTAAATACCCCATCAGCCCAAAATGTTTCGAGACTGGATTAAAGTTGAGAGGTTGGTTGCAGTGCTTCAGCTGTTCTACACAGCCTCTTTCTACCTCAGTATAACTCTTAGGCCTTTTTTCGCATTATGTCCCGCTTGCGTGTTGCATTGGCTTGAATGTCGGCTTTGTCGTCAGAGCGTAGGCCCCTCATGTGAACTTCTGCGCTTTGTCGTTTTGTGATTAGTTGTTATAGATAACACTAAGTCTCGTCACTGATGATGGTTTTCTCCAGAAAAGAACCGTCCTCGTTTTACATTTGAAATAAGTTGCAGCAGGCGTCCATGCGTCGTCGTTTTTATTTCAGAGACGAGATGTCCGCGACGAACTTACCACATAGTGTAACCTCCGAACAGAAAAAATAATTATAATATTCACATTTAGTGTAACCTTCCAACAGAAGAAATCTCGTTTAAGTTCCCAATAGAAAAATTTCGTTCCAATAGCAGAATTTCAAGTTTTAATGTGACCTTCCATTAAAGACTGGCTGCATATCGGGATTAATAAGTTTTGACGTTAGCAGCGCTGCGTCATGGCACTGTGAAATCATCCTGAATAAACTGAAAAGTTATTACGTCACAATAACGTCGCCGGATAACACTATCTGAGCCGTGGCGCTCGTTACTGGCGCGCCAGTCTCTTGGATGTCCATTATCGATCCTTCGACGTTTCTTATCCTTGCTTGCCTTGTGGCAGTTGACGGTTTGCTCGAGCGCCCTGCTGAGATGCCGCGAGGTACGAGGTGGGAAGCAGCTGCGTATATGTGGAGCTGGTTGTACGCGGTCTGCCGGCTGAGGATGGAGGATATGTGCTGGCCGGCTGCCTGTCTGCTCTCCTGATTTTGCTCGCCGTGCCTTGCGACCGCCTAGCTTGGGTTGCTGCCTGGTGTATCCGACACGAGCCATACCGGGCGTCCAGCAGAAGTTAAGCAGCAAGGAGCAAATGTATAAGACCATTTGTAACCAATTTTGGTGGCCTCGTAAGTGTGGCCTTAGCGTTTACACTGCCTTTGGGGAGAGCTAATTCTTCTAAATTTAAATAGTTGGGGTTCCCTGTCCTTTATAATCTTCAGGGCGTTTTATTTGAATTTTCTCTTTGGGATTCCTTCCTTGTGCTTGGTTAAATGTTTACTTGTATAGCGGGAAGTGACTCCTGGTTAAAACTCGGAGAATGTGTTTGATGTTACTGCCGCCTCCGGCATTCGTCTTTTCAATTGTCATCCCTTCGAGCGGCCTGGTGTCATTCCTCGTTAATTAATGCTGGTTTATGTGTACTTAATTTTGAATTGCCCATTTGAATTAATATTTTGAGCGCAGTATAGCACTAAGGCAACTTCATTGTATACCATCTTGTGCCCCGGTCTAGTTCCTTAATTTTCAGTGCCACGAGTTAGCTCCACTACCGGTTTTACTGATGTGCTCCCTTCGAAATCTTGTCTTGTGTAAGTTTGCCCCATGTGTGTCTGGGAACACAGAGATGAGCTTTAGTGTGACTTCAGTGCTAGTCAGTTAATGGAATCATCATTTTGGCTTGGCTTCCACTGAAGAGTTTGAGTGGAGCGTAGTGTGTTTGATTTGTTATTCATTTAATTACTGTAAGTTTGTTTATTTAATGGGGAGCAAGACATTTAAAGACTGTTGGTATTAACTCACCTAGTTGCTGGGTGTTGCTAATTCGTTCCAAATGGCCTACTACTTATTCAGTGGCAAGGCTGTTGATTAGTTGGTTACTGTGAGTACAAATTCCCGCTATTTATTTGTTGCCGAAATTGTTAAAGTGCCTGTGTCGTGATTCAATCACTAGCTACGTGTTTGAGCTAAATTGACAGAAACCTTACGTTGCCTACTTAAAATTTGTTGCCAGCAGAAACCCTTAAGAGACAAAGTTTTGTCACTGCTTATGTTAACCTTTACTGGGAGAAATATTTCATGTAGTTAAATTTTGTCTTCAAATGTGTATTTCTCTGATGTAATAAACGAGTGATAAAAGAAAAAAGCAAAAAAAAAAAAAAATTATGAATCGTGTTACAAACCGGACACAATAGGAAGGACCAGGCCCCTTTCATTTTTTCTTTTATCTCTCGTTTATTGCATCAGAGAGATTTCAGGCGTTTCCTCTCACCACGAACAACTCAGTGCCCGACGGCTTTCGCTTAACGACTCAGGGCAGTGGCATTCACGTAGAGGTCTCAGTGCTAACAGACAAGCAACACTGCGTGAAATAACCCAGAAATCAATATGAGACGTATCGTTAGTGCAGCGAAATCTGACGTCAGTGGGCTATGACAACAGACGACCGACGCGAGTGCCTTTGCTAACAGCACGACAACGCCTACAGCACCTCTCCTGGGCTCGTCACCATATCGGATCGACCCTAGACGACTGGAAAACAGTGGCTTGGTCAGATGAGTCCCGATTTCAGTTGGTAAGAGCTGATGGTAGGGTTCGAATGTGCCGCAGACACCAAGACGCTATGGATCCCAGTTGTTGAAAAGGTAATGTGCAAGCTAGTGGTGGCTCCATAATGGTGCGATCTGTGTTTACTTGGAATGGACTGAGTACTGGTTATGTTACGCTACCTGGAGACTGAGACGCCCTGCTGAACCCGAAGGACAGGACAGGTAGTTTAAATCGAGGAAAGGTGCCAAAATAAGGGGCTGACAGTTACACTCGACATACAACTTAATGATTTGATCAAACATTACAAGAGCTCAAAAGAATTTTTTTTAACACACAGCTTTAATCTTTGGGACTTAATTACCAGCTGAAAGCCACTTTAATTTAAAAACGGCTGAAAGCCAATAACTTAAAACGCAAGCATAATTAGAAATTTAAAGGCAAGCCTTACCTTACAACAGTTCTTTATTTAAGCTAAAGGCCCAAAGAATCTGAGATTTTGGGAGCAAACAATTTGAATTCAAAATCGGCTGACAGCCTAACACTTAGGGCTAAACATCATTAAATTAAAAAAAAAACAAAGACGTTTCTTAAAACAGTTCTTAATTACGCAAAACTCAACCAAAATTTTAAAGGCAAAACCTTACCTTTAAACAGTTCTTTAATTAGGCTGAAGGCCCAAAGAATCAGACACTTAAAGAGCAAACAAGTTAAATTCAAATCAGCTGAAGCCCTAACGCTTAAAACTCCGTAACATTAATTTTTTTTTAAAATACCAAAGGCCTTATGTGAAACAGTTCTGTAATTTAGGCTGAAGGCCTTAAGAGCAAAACAACTCAAACTCAAAATCGGCTGATGGCCCAACACTTAAAATTCAACAACATTAACATTTTTAAAATGCCAAGGGCCTTACGTGAAACATTCTTTAAATTACACTGAAGACCTAAGGAATCTTACGTCTTAAGGGCAAAACAACCTAAATATTTAAAAAAAGTTGGCTAGAAGCCATACCAGTACAAACAACAAAAACAAATAAAAAAAGGCAGTACACACAAGGGCACTCAGAAGTTCCGAGGGTCGGCCTGGAATTCAAACACTAACGCTCGCTTAGGTGAGATGGGCAGTCGGCCCAACGATTGTCGATCCGACGACAACCCAACCGACAGACAGTCAAAGGACTAAGCGACAGGATGTCCCAACAGCCCATAACGAAATTCCAATAACAGAATGTGAACGGTTGGGGCTGGCTGGTAGATTAAGTAAAGGCTTAACTTTCGCGCCCGGGATCGGTAAGCCACGGGCCTCGTAACAATGAGAACAGCCCCTCACACTCCGACCGCGCGTGGCACAGCCACACGCGCGACGGAGACTTCGCCGCTGCTCCACACCAACCAACCAACCCTCAGGCCCGGAAACGATGAAAAGAGAAAGTGTATGTTGGCCGATGAGACGACCAACCGAACGACCAACCAACGGTCGTCCCGCTCCAATCTCCCTCCGTCGGACAGTTCATGTGTATCGCCAGCTGTCGGCGAGCACTGGCTGTTAGCGCCTCACCAGCGCTAGTTCCCCCGATTTCACTGCTGCTACGTTCCGATTGCAATGCTGGTCCGTCCCGAACTTACTGACAGACACACGACGACCTGGAAATACTATCGGTCGTTCCAGAGATGGTACGACAGTGCACTTATCGATACGCGCTGCTGCTGCCGCTCATGGGCAAGAAAGGCAGGAAGTTAGTGACCACAGCAAATAGAATAAGAAAACGAGGCGGCAGTACCGTAATAGAAGATGACAAATAATATATGGGACAAACACGAGCCGTGCACTGCTCAGAGACCATTTGCCGCCATTCACGAACTTCATGTTCGGCAACAACGATGGAATATTTTTGAGTAACTATGCGCTGTATCACTGGGCCACAACTGTTCGCAATTTGTTCGAAGAACATTCAGGACATTTCGAGTGAATGATTTGGCCACCTAGATCGCCCGACGTGAATCGCATCGAATGTTTGTTGGACATAAACTGCAGGCTCATGTACAAAATCCTGCACCGGCAACACTTTCACAATTATGGACGGATATATTGCACAGGCAGCGTGACTCAATATTTCTGCATGGGACTTTCAACGACACGTTGAGTCCATGCCACGGCAAGCTACGCCGCGCTAAAGGAGTTTCGACACGATATCAGGAGGTATTCCATGACTTCTGTTATCTCAGTGTATGTTTCTATGGCAACGCCTAAGTGTTGCTGCGGTTCCAAGCACAAGAATAAACATTTTTCGCCAGCAGCCATTCGTAGTTCAGCTGGAAGCTAGCAATAGCGTTGGCAGATGCCAGCGATCTTTATTTATCTATTGTACTACAAGCTGACTACGGCATGATGGCTCCCGAGTGGTATGTCTCTTGCCGGCCCAACTAAGTAGAGAGATGTAACTCGTGGCACGTGTTGCCACAAAACATAATGGCCAGTCTCTTTACGTCTAAAGGTAGGGTATACCACTTTTGACACTAGATGTCCAGGTGCCGAGGGGCCTGATCTGGATAGCAGAGGTGTGGGTATCTTTAGGAAGTAGTAAATGATAAGGTATAGGTTTATATGAACAAAAAGATCGTTATTCCCTATGGAGGTAGAGATAGGCGCGCCCAAGTCGGATTACAAGGGTATCAGCCAGTCTTGGTGTGGACGAGAGGGGACACGTTACAAATGTAAGTCATTTCGGAGCTACAATCCATAAAGCAGTCAGGAATGAAAAACGTCTTAACCAGCTGGATGCCAGTGCCTGGTAGGATGTGTGACTTTGCGGCTGACGTCCTTCGGCTATGGCTAGTAGTCAACATGTTATCCTTGTCACATTATTATTATCTGCGTCTGCCTTCGGTAGCTGAGTGGACGCCGGCACGTAGCTCAGCGTGTTCGGTCAGAGAGCTGGTTGGCCTCTAATAAAAAACTGAGTGCAAGGATCAACCACCGACCTTGAACAGGATGTCTTGCGACGTCCGCAACGACCAAACACAACGAACAATAACGAACTAAATGCAAAAAAAGAAAAAAAAAAGCTTAGAGTCGCATGTTCGCGTCAAACTGTATTTTTTTTTTAAAAAAAGTGGTGAGCGTGACAGAATGTCAAACCTAAGGACCCGGGTTCGATTCCCGGCTGGGTTGGAGATTTTCTCCGCTCAGGGACCGGGTGTTGTGTTGTCCTCATCATCATCATTTCATCCCCATCGACGCGCAGGTCGCCGAAGTGGCGGCAAATCGAAAGACTTGCACCCCGACGAGAGGCCCTAGTCACATACCTTTTTTTTTTTTTTATAATCTGCAGATCAAATTTCACAGAAACGTTCCTCTGCTGAAGCGACACTCTTACGTGGCATGTACGTCAAAATGAATTACATTTGAAAAACACGAAATAATTATTAAACTGACTGCGCGAACTGTACATTGTGCCAAAAATACGTAGTTTGTAGCTCAAACAGTGGCAACACAGCTGAGGAAACACTGTGCAATGGAATCTACTATTGTCGCAGCAAGCACACGTTGTTGACATACCTACCTTACATCCGAGCATACGGAGTCGCCTGTCCCACGTCACCGGAGTGCGCAAAATCGAGGGAAACACAGCCACTCGTGAGCGAGCGGTCTAACGTAACGGTGTCACTATGTTGTCGAAACAGGGACAACGGAGTTGGATCAAGATTGAATGTGCCAGAGGTCGTACACAACGACTGTGTCATCAAAGTCATCAAGAGGCGTGCAGAGAATCGGCATTGCCGTACAGAACAGTGGCACGTTGGGTAAAAGCCTTCAACGAAGGTCGGCAAACTGTGGCAGACATGCATCGGTCAGGTCGTCATAGTGTCTCTGAAGAAGAAGTGCATGCCGTTGCCGCGTTAGTGGACAGTGATCGACGCCATACGATTCGTGAGCTCACCTACGAAACCGGATTTGCGCGTATGACTGTGCTTCGCATTCTGAAGGAACGCCTGGGCATGGGAAAAATTGTATCACGATGGGTTCCGTATGACTTGATGGAAATGCAGAATGGTTGCATTACAACGCTGCTCAGACGCACTTGCAGCGCTATGAGCTCGAAGGCGAGGCGTTCTTACGCCGTGTCGTAACATTGGATGAGACATGGGCCACATCGTACGAGCCAAAACTGAAACACCAGTCCAACGAATGGCGTCATTATGGGTCGTCGCGAAAGTCGAAAGTGCCCCAGCATGGTGAAAGTTGCGGTGATTCTCATGTACGACTGTGATGTTATTATCCTAACGTATTACGTTCCTCCAGGGCAGACCGTCAATGCACAGTATTACTGTTCGTTTTCGGAGCATCAACTGCGATCAGCTTTGCGAAAGATGCGGCGATACTTTCTGCGCAACCCACCCATCATTTTGCACGACAATGCGCGGGCCCATACAGTGCAATCTGTGGCTGCTCTGTTCGGTCGATGGGACTGGGAAGTACTGTACCATCCACCATACTCCCCGGACTTAAGTCCTTGTGACTTTGATTTGATTCCGAAGACGAAGGAACCACTTCGCAGCATTCGCTTCAGAACTGTTCCAGAGATTCGACAGGCAGTAGACCGCTCCATTCGCACCATCAACAGAACAGGCTCTGCTAACCATATACTACGCCTCCCACATCGCTGGCAACGGGTTCTACACAACGCTGATGACTACTTTGAAGGACAGTAGCAGGTGCAAACATGTAACCCTTTTATATCGGTTGTGAATATATAGTTGCCACTATTTATGTTCCAACCCTCGTATTACATGTGTGATCGTTAGTAGTTTCTATGGGATTTACAGATAAAAACAGCAGCTATTTCGACATAGTGCTAAGAGAATATGATTCAACTGAAACTCTATAATAAATATTACTCAATACACAAGACGATTAACGTCCTGATGTGGAGCAGAAGCAATGGTCATAGTTATTCAACAAGACCAGTACACCAGTAGTTCTATTAGTTAGGGTCTGGGACGGAACTGACCTAAATTATGTGGCCTCTCCTTGGTAGCAGCAACCTTGATCACCTCAAAGCTGAAAGTTTAAACGAGTGCAGGTTGGTGTTTGCTAAAAGATGACCCAACACCATATTTTAGATAATAATAAGTCACACATTTTCATCCATGGGAAGTTCACTTATTAAATAGGATGAGCAGTTCGTTACACTACCAAAAATTATTAGTGCCACTACCATGGACATAGCCCATATTGATGAAGAGTGACTGTCCACTGCTGTAGCTGAGTGTTCGATTGTGCCACATAACAATTTTCTATTTATACGAAAATATCCCACTTCTCACTTAACACAGTCCCTGTTAAGACAACTGCACACCAGTGAATCGTTTAAGTGACTCCATCACACAGATCAATGTGTCCAACAATAGTTCAGACTGATGACACTGACAGTTCATGGTACTTGTTGATCACATCACAACTCAGCTAAAAAGCGAAGTACTTGAGATTGCAGATATCAATTGAAAATAATTACATCGAATTTTGCCATTACTGGTGTGCATATTTTTGTGCAGAGGATGTACATAATTGTGCAGTACACTTAAAGACAGACATTACTCAAGTACCTTCAAACTGACTATTCTGTCTGACATCTGTCTATTTTTAGATGGGCAGAAGATTAAATTGTTATTTTGAAAAACACATAATAGTTTTAAATTTGGCTAGGTTGGAATTTATTATGTTTGATGAACTACAACTACCAAAATACTTTGGATTACAGAAAGTGTTACTGGTTACAAATTCATAAGAATAAATTGTGAATCCCCTCATTTGCATGTGCGAGTGCCACACTGCCAGTTACAGTGAATTTCATGACATCATTAGTTATGATATTAATAAATCAATGCTGTAGGTCATACTGTGCTGACAAATTATAGTAACAAAAGTAAGTAGTTCAAGTCTTCGAATCAAACAATGGTTATTACATCTGCGCTGGAAAATGGTACTGGCTGTGACATTTGATGTCTAATATTGTGGAAGAGAATTAGTTTTAGGTAATGTAAAGTACTCTACTAGAATGCAGGAATGCTTAACTTCCAAATTAGGTCACCTACCTCAAATATCCTATCCCTATGAACCATGGACCTTGCCATTAGTGGCGAGGCTTGTTTGCCTCAGTGATACAGATGGCCATACCGTAGGTGCAACCACAATGGAGGGGTATCTGTTGAGAGGCCAGACAAACCTGTGGTTCCTGAAGAGGGGCAGCAGCCTTTTCAGTAGTTGCAGGGGCAACAGTCTGGATGATTCACTGATCTGGCCTTGCAACACTAACCAAAACGGCCTTGCTGTGTTGGTACTGCGAACGGCTGAAAACAAGGGGAAACTACTGCCGTAATTTTTCCCGAGGGCATGCAATATTACTGTGTGGTTACATGATGATGGCGTCCTCTTGGGTAAAATATTCCACAGGTAAAATAGTCCCCCATTCGGATCTCCGGGTGGAGACTACTCAAGAGGACGTCGTTATCAGGAGAAAGAAAACTGGCGATCTACGGATCGGAGTGTGGAATGTAAGATCCCTTATTTGGGCAGGGAGGTTATAAAATTTAAAAAAAGGAAATGGATAGGTTGAAGTTAGATATAGTGGGAATTAGTGAAGTTCGGTGGCAGGAGGAACAAGACTTTTGGTCAGGTGAATACAGGGTTATAAATACAAAATCAAAGAGGGGTAATGCAGGAGTTGGTTTAATAATAAATAAAAAAATAGGAGTGCGGGTAAGCTACTACCAACAGCATGGTGAACACATTATTGTGGCCAAGATAGACACAAACCCCATGCCTACTACAGTAGTACAAGTTTATATGCCAACTAGCTCTGCAGATGATGAAGAAATTGATGAAATGTATGATGAGATAAAAGAAATTATTCAGGTAGTGAAGGGAGACGAAAATTTAATAGTCATGGGTGACTGGAATTCGATAGTAGGAAAAGGGAGAGAAGGAAACATAGTGGGTGAATATGGATTTTGGGAGAGAAATGAAAGAGGAAGCCGTCTTGTAGAATTTTGCACAGAGCACAACTTAATCATAGCTAACACTTGGTTCAAGAATCATAAAAGAAGGTTGTACACATGGAAGAAAAGTAATACAAACGTCTCAAAAATGATGACGATAGGAAGTGCAAAATGGCTAAGTAGGGATGGCTAGTGGACAAATGTAAGGATATAGAGGCTTATCTCACTAGGGTAAGGTAGATACTGCCTACAGGAAAATTAAAGAGACCTTTGGAGAAAAGAGCGCCACTTGTGTGAATATCAAGATCCCAGATGGAAACGCAGTTCTAAGCAAAGAAGGGAAAGCAGAAAGGTGGAAGGAGTATATAGAGGGTCTATACAAGGGCGATGCACTTGAGGACAGTATTATGGAAATGGAAGAGGATGTAGATGAAGATGAAATGGGAGATATGTTACTGCGTGAAGAGTTTGACAGAGCACTGTAAGACCTGAGTCGAAACAAGGCCCCGGGAGTAGACAACATTACATTGGAACTACTGAAGGCCGTGGGAGAGCCAGTCCTGACAAAACTCTACCATCTGGTGAGCAAGATGTATGAGACAAACGAAATAACCTCAGACTTCAAGAAGAATACAATAATTCCAATCCCAAAGAAAGCAGGTGAAAATTACCGAACTATCAGTTTAATAAGTCACAGCTGCAAAATACTAACGCGAATTCTTTACAGACGAATGGAAAAACTAATAGAAGCCGACCTCGGCGACGATCAGTTTGGATTCCGCAGAAATGTTGGAACACGTGAGGCAATACTCACCCTACGACTTATCTTAGAAAATAGATTAAGGAAAGGCAAACCTACGTTTCTAGCATTTGTAGACTTAGAGGTAGCTTTTGACAATGTTGACTGGAATACTCTCTTTCAAATTATAAGGGTGGCAGGGGTAAAATACAGGGAGCGAAATGCTATTTACAATTTGTGCAGTCACCAGATGGCAGTTATAAGAGTCGAGGGGCATGAAAGGGAAGCAGTGGTTGGGAAGGGAGTGAGATAGGGTTGTAGCCTGTCCCCGATGTTATTAAATCTGTATATTGAGCAAACAGTAAAGGAAACGAAAGAAAAATTCGGAGTAGGTATTAAAGTCTGTGGAGAAGAAATAAAACCTTTGAGGTTCGACGATGACATTGTAATTCTGTCAGAGACAGCAAAGGACTTGGAAGAGTGGTTGTACGGAATGGGCAGTGTCTTGAAAGGAGGATAAAAGATGAACATCAACAAAAGCAAAATGAGGATAATGGAATGTAGTCGAATTAAGTCGGGTGATGCTGAGGGAATTAGATTGAGAAATGAGACACTCAAAGTAGTAAAGGAGTTTTGCTATTTGGGGAGCGAAATAACTGATGATGTTCGAAGTAGAGAGGATATAAAACGTAGACTGGCAATGGCAAGGAAAGCGTTTCTGAAGAAGAGAAATTTTAACATCAAGTATAGATTTAAGTATCAGGAAGTCGTTTCTGAAAGTATTCGTATGGACTGTAGCCATGTATGGAAGTGAAACATGGATGATAAATAGTTTGGACAAGATGAGAATAGAAGCTTTCGAAATGTGGTGCTATAGAAGAAGGCTGAAGATTAGATGGGTAGATCACATAACTGATGAGGAGGTATTGAATAGAATTGGGGAGAAGAAGAGTTTGTGGCCCAACTTGACTAGAAGAAGGGACTGGTTGGTAGGACATGTTCTGAGGCATCAACGGATCACAAATGTAGCGTTGGAAGGCAGCGTGGAGGGTAAAAATCGTAGAGGGAGACCGAGAGATGAATACACTAAGCAGATTCAGAAGGATGTAGTTTGCAGTAAGTACTGGGAGATGAAGAAGCTCGCACAGTATAGAGTAGCATGGAGAGCTGCATCAAACCAGTCTCAGAACTGAAGGCAACAACAACAACCTCAAATATAAGCATTAAATCACAGGTTTTGGCAAGTAATGAACTGTTACCCTTCAAATACAAAAACATATCATATGGAAATAAAAATATTGGTCTACATATACATACATAAACGTCAGCTGTCGCCATAGCCTGTCATAATATTTTAATTGCAAGCCAAATCCATTTATATTGTGAATGTGAATCAGACCACTATACAAAAATGTACATTGCTAACACTTGTAGTTATGATATTAATTAACCAATGCTGTAGGTCATACTGCACCAAAAAATTATGGTAACAAAAATGGAGAAGAATAACTTAATCAGTGAAACACAAAACGAATATATTTCGATATAACAGCTATAGAATGTTGAAGGTATATGTAATCAGTGAAAAACCAAAATCGTAAATTTATAACTAAGTGAAGAACATACTTTCAAAGAAGTACTTGTAGAATTGTGTATCTGGGCTGTAAGAGGAACTATTGCTAGGGTGAAAGAGGAGGGGAGTGTGAGGTTGTAGAAAAGGAGTTAGAAAACTGGGCTGATGTTTTTCTGGTACACTAAGCGAGTGGTGAGTACATATATATTTATGAATCCATGTGCTCTTAAGGTCTCGTGAGACCAATTGTTAATTATGGAAATAATCCTGAATAATATTATTTTACAGTACTACATTTTCAAATGCAGTATTTCTTAAGAAACGCAGTACACCTAATCACTTAAACTGAAAATATTAAGTGTTCTCGTTAAAAGCAAATAATCTCCCCAACAGTGTTCCCATAGAAGGAACTATTGGAATCTTAAGAAATACTTACTGAAATATAAGGAAGTTGACTAACAAACCACAAATCAGATGATGAAACTTCTTCAGATAATTTTATCTTTCAAATAATTTGTGCCCCACCCTACAGAATACAAGCAAACGCAACGATTGGAGGAAGAGTGTTGTTTAGCTGGGATATAAGACAATATGTTTTAGAGAATAATTTTTTATTTATAATCCTGTCTTAAGTAGTACGATTTAATTTTATTGGCGCTATAACTATGACACTAATATCGTCATTTATGGGAGAGACAAAGACATATTTTTAGTTGTCTGCATGGTAATTTAATTTCATGATTGAGAAAGACGTAGGCAAGAGGATAAACTTTTTATATCTGAGGACTGGGCGTAACCATTGGGAACATTTATTAATCATTTGTCATTTACCTACTGCCTCTGAGTATTTCATTGTGGGTCATGATAACTTTTCTTTCATAAAAGCCTTTTTTCATCCAGTGATTGACACAATGCTGCGTATTCCACTTTCAGGAGACAGTAAGTGTTTCAAACTCTCAGATTTATTGGCACTAGTGCAATACAGAGAAACAGGCTGGAAGATAACAAATGATTAATCGTCATTATTAGGTCTACACATGGTAGTAAATATATAAAATTTCCCATCATTCCATACTTTGGGAAAATCTCTGACAGAATTGCATACACTTTCGAAAATCAGTTGTGAAAATAAGTTTTCTTACAAATACACAGTTGATTTAAAATTGAGAGAAAACGTTCTCACTGTCATAAAGTACGAGTCTACGGTATTAAAGGTGGCTACAGCTGTAATGTAACATAGGTGAAAGAGGTAGTACAAGAACCACACTGATTAAATGCTTCTCTAAAAGAAAATCTACATTCAGTCAGTATTACTGAAGGGAATCAGGCTGGTGTGAGAATGTGAAGAAAAGGTCAGTATTGCAGGAATGGAAGAGGACAATAATACACCGTCAGAGACAGGTAACCACTCAACCCAACCACACTATGATCCCCTCTGAGGTGAGATGTGGGCAAACGGCCGGTTGGCGAGATGGTCGCCAATCGAGCAGAATGGTAACCATCAGCCCTCCAGTCCACAGCCCTCAAAACTAGGTCCAAGCAGTATGTGGAATGTCAGTAGCTAAGACTGGAGTGCGTATATAAGGTGTGTCGTTGGTGTGGTCTGGACTGGGCTGCTGCACAGAGCACCAACGTATCTCCTCAGAGAAGATCTCATTGTTTTCAAGACATACAGTGTATAAAGTCTATAGAAAATACTGAACTGAGTACTACATCAGGTCATATGAAGAAAAAATACCTGTTAAATCTGTAGCTTTCCATGAGGTACTTGATGGTCCATTGATTGTGAATTGAATTTTGGTCTAGATCTTAATGATACTTGGTTTTACATTCCCTACCGAATTTTTGGATTTGGCTGTTTGGCTCGACACAAAAACTGTATTTTGTGGCAGTATGGTTCAAATGGATCTAAGCATTATGGGACTTAACATCTGAGGTCATCAGTCCCCTAGACTTAGAACTACTTAAACCTAACTAACCTAAGGACATCACACACATCTATGTCTGAAGCAGGATTCGAACCTGCGACCATAGAAGCAACGCGGTTCCTGACTGAAGCGCCTAGAACCGCTCGGCCAAAACGGACGGCTGTGGCAGTATTTGTGCAGTTTATTCTACTAAGTGGAAGTGTCTGTTAAGTTGAAAATGGAAGAGCAGAAAGAAAGAGATATTTCTCATGTACTAAGTGGGTTGAGTTTAGAAACAGCTCCAACAATATGAACTTTGTCAGCAGGAAGAATACGATACTAAAGGGCAACTGAGATTGAGTGGCAAAGCGTATCTATGATTCACAAAGTCTGTAGATATTTAAAACATGTTGTAGACAATGGTGGTGAAGTTTTAGCATTTACATGCACACTCATTATGAAACATTTGTGGAAGATACACACAAGCAATAGCGGTGGTATCAAGAAATGCAGTGATTTGTTATCAAAAACACAACAATTGTAAAGAAAAAAACCTTGTTAATGTACAGACTGTTTGTGGCATTGGTTTACAAAGTATCCAGCATGTGCGTCATGAGGGAAAATGTTTAACATTCGATTTCCCCTGGAAAACAATTAAATAACACAGTGGTTTAACAAAACTAAACGACTTTGATAAAGAAGTTTTGGCAGACACATATGGATATCAGATTGGTTTCCCTGGGGAACTGTTGTGCTCAGTAATAGTACAATGATTAGATAAACAAGGTAGGTATTTACAGCAATCTGTCATGGAGTAACCTGGTTTTATTTAAAATGTGTAGGTTTGTGACAAGGCTTTTAAAATAATTTTAAATTCAAATAATATGCATTTGCATTTTTCACATAATCTAAATCAATTTTTCAGCGCAAAATCGCAATTACATTCGTTCTGATGAAAATAGAAATCATTACAACGAGTAACAGGGGTGCAAGTAACTATAAAGTATGGGGTCTTGCCCACTCGTCACTAATAGGGTGCCTATGGGGTGCAGCATTCTCCGAATGCTATAAAACAGTTTCAAACAAATAACATTAATAGTTTTATTTCTAGGAAGCAATTGACAGTACTTAACTTTGGAGGTTTGCAAATAGTAGTCGCAAACAAGGGGCTATAGGCAATATAATTTAGAGTCCTTGACACGTGAACTGTTCAGGCAGGTTGACACACGTCACTCTTAACTAACATCACTGATCCGGAGCTGGTCTGTGGGCTGGGGCTAGCAGGCTTGGCGTTTATATTCGCTTCTTCCAGGTGTCGCTCTTGGTGTGGCACGGTCCATTTTCTCTCATCACTGGCCGCCGTTTCCTCACTGCCTTCTCTGCTCTAGCGTTCCGCATCCTCATTCTGGCGCTTGCGGTTATACCAGAACATAAAGTGCCTGTGTTTCACCGTCTGGCAACAGTGCACTAACAGCCACCCATCAGTACATCTGAGCAGAACTACAGGTCAAGACGCTACCATACTTACTGTGCTGATGTTCCTTATGCACCAAGAATAAAATCACACTCAGAACGTTTTGGATAGCCAGTGCAAATTGCCTAACTACACATTTAACCCAGCATTACGTTAAGAAGATGAGGCAAAATGTGCATAAACGTAACCTATAGTTTAGCTAATCACTTAAAAACAATACAAAAACTCAACAAATCACTACTTAAAATGGTACTAATTCCATCGTACAAAATTCTGTATTAGACCTGTAGAAAACAGCGCCATCTATCATTGCTTAAAAAATCAAATCTGTAGAACCCCGCTACATGCTACAAAAAATACACCAGTATTCTTAATGTAAGACCCTGTCAAAGAGACAAATTTAGTTGTTAGTTAACAGCACGTCTGTCATTGTGGAAGTCTTTTGGAGGATGTTATTTCTCTTCCAGCAACACCAATACTGGTATTATCGCATCTGGTAGACTACACCAAACGAGTAAGTTGTCCTGTTGACAAGGGAAACTCAGCAGTTGTTTTGAATGTGCCTGAATATGACGTTAATATTACTGGCTTATTAGATCAGGATGTAAAGTGTCATTGTATTTGTAAATTTTGAATGTGACACAGGATAACGTTCTGGCTCTCTTCTCAAGCAAAGGGTGGTAAACAGACATTCCACATAGCTAATAATGCTGGCCCTATCTCAAAGTAATCAAAAATTTTACTGTGACATTCCAAGAATTCATAAAATGATATTAATAAGTTTAGGATTTAACCTACAATGATAACACAATCTCTTCCTCTTCCATATTACATTTAATTTACTAAAGCGCTCAAGAATCAAGTTACAATCAATAAGCAAGTTTAACTTCTTTGTCTCTCAATAAATCAATTACTATTTAAACATTTAATATGTAATTAATCAAACTATATCTCTATATGTGAAAATGTTATCAATTTAAACAAGTAAATCTTTTGCAATGAAAATTACACCTACGCCGTAGCTGTACAATGAACTAAGTTGGCGGAGAATGACTTTATCTAATCTATTCTCATGTAGTCATTGGAGAGTAGCTTAGTAATACGCTCTTGAATTTCTGTATTCAAAGCATACACATGTTGGAGTATGGAACTCTCGCAAAGTTGGACTCAACATTTAATTTCGCCAAAAGCGCTTTGTACATTATGAAACAGCAACCGCAGTGGCATTGTCTCCTTGCTGGATCTTGCTAATTCCTGACTCTGGCCGTGACTGAAAGTAATCAGTCTCAAACGCTATGCATTCTGTGGAACATTCAAATTTCATAGTCCAAATTAATGGCAATTGCACACTCACTCTGGGTGGAAGCGATGTGCGCAAAATTCAGCCGGAAAAGATTCCCGCAGGAATATTTAACTATCACTGTAAGTTTGTTGCCATGATACGTGAAGTGTATTGTCCTCACTTCGCAAACATAAAGTAGAGTCAGAGTCGCGCCTTTACCACATGCAGGTTTGTGGCCGGCCGCTAGACGTGAGCGCCCGCTCTCTCTGTCTCTGTGTCTTAATTCAATTCTCAGACTGCTTTTTACGACGTTGTCATCCCCACCTTGATTCTACTACGTCACACGTCTGGCTTCAGCCAACCGCTCCCATGCTAAAGGTAAAATCTTAATTTTCTTGCCCGGATCTCCATTCGTTAATGTGATCAGGCCTGGGCTTCCTTTTGTTAAAGCTAATTGAGTCATTCCAATGTCATTAGCCACCTGCCCTGTCCGTCTCCAAGATTAGTTCACTTTGTTATATTACTCATGCCCCTGTCGTTAAAAGGGTAAATCGTTTGTTATTCCGTACATGAGATGTCTCTAATTATTTCCAGTTGTCAATAATATCGTTATTTGCTTGGTATTTTTTCGGTATCTTCATTATACAGCTCATGAAAGGCCCGAAAATATGGACATCTTGTTGTGACCATAGAAAATTTTAATTTTTATTCTTGCTTTTGTGACCAGAAGAAGAGTCCAGGCTTCATAGGCAAACAGCCAGCCGACATTAAGAAATAATCCACCAGGATGTAGGGATAAGATAAGTGGAAGAGGCTGCCAAGAATGGCTTGCTGATCAAATAACTTATTGTCTGACTTCCTGCCAGAGGAAGCAGCATGAATCAAATTTGCGCAGTGGAAGACGCAAACACCAGGGTGATAATACAGCAAGAGAAAGTGTCAGTCACATGCAGAAAAGACTCTTGAGGAACCAAATTATGTTGGGTGCAGCTAGAAACGAAAGTGTCGTGTGGAACCAAAGACATTCTTGTGCAAGCCGACCAATTATAAATGGGAGTGTAGTGTGGAACCATAGGCATTCTTCTGCAATCCGATCACTTAGAAATGAAAGGGTCGCTTGAAACAAATTAACTCGTGTACATCCAAGTACATGAGAAACGAAATAAGATGCCATGCAGCGGAATAGTTAGAAGCAGAGATTCAGATGCAGCTTCAGAGCTAGTGCCAGCAGTTTGGAGGTTCTTCAACCAGGTGCCAGTGGGGCCGAGTAGGCCCATAGCAGCCGATATAACTGATAAAGACTTCAACTACGAGAAGACGGTGATAGGCCCTGGTGAACACTCAGGAACTGCAGGTCAAGTCGGATTTTTAGTGTTTCATTGAAATAGTGTTAAACAGAGGCTGTCAGTCTTTGTTTCAATTACTTAGAGAGATTTCAGTGCTAACCAAGAACAAGTCATTGCTTTGTACCTTGTTTCTTATATATACCGGCAAGTAGCTTTGAAGTAGCAAGTCTGAATAAATAGACTGAATGTTACTAAGGGGTTTATGGTCCAACACCTCACATAAGTATATGTGAGAATAAACTTGGTAGAAGCTGACCAGTCTTTTCTGCCTATTGCAATTCTGTAACCTATTTTGAGGAAACTCGTTTGCTTCAAACCAAGGAGATTCTCTATCTCTCATCTCTGATATAAAGGTCGAAAGCAATTTATAACCAACCCATTGTCGTTAACGTCCCGATTGCGCTACGCAGTTTGCGCTTACTTCATTCTCGTATAGTGAGGCTGTGCCAGGACGTGACACTAATAAATGGTGCCAGGTGTGGGTTAGTTTCGGAATTAGGTGGAGTTGTAAGGAAAGTAAGAGAACAAAGAGTATCAGTTGTGTCACCGAATCTCACTGCAAGAAGAAGAAGCCGTTACGAGTAGCAACGCTCAAGATTCGTAAGCTGAGCCAGAGCACCACCGAATAGCGCAGAACATCGCAGGCAACATCAAGACATTTGAAAAAGGCAAGCCACTTAGACAACTTTAGAGGAAAATTATGTGGACATAAGAATTATTGACTTTTATGCATGCAAAATGTTCCAAGCTAGACTGCATCAGGGGGTATCAATTGCCTCTTGGGGAAATAGAATAGACGAGGTATCCAAATCGTTCAAGGTTGCCGTAGCACGAGTAACAAATAAGGAACAATTAAAGGATGCAATAGAACTGGTGTATGCTCTAGGCTCTGCGTGTTTTATTCGAGGGTTTGCGAATGAAAGAATACAGATGATAGTACGCAGTCGAGGCGAAATCATTAATTTAAGTGAGGCTGTAGAACTCGTGCAACTAGAAGAAATTGCAATCATGTCAATGAGAGAAAAGAATTAGAAGTCAAGGGAAATAAGCAGGCAGAATTATCAAAGACACCAACCAAAGCAGATGAGATGTTACAGTTGTGGTAAAGTGAGGCAGGCATCCAAGCACTGCAACAGAAATACCAAAGTAAGATGGATGCAGACACCCAGCAGGGCAGAAGAAGCACAGAAATTTCAAAATTATTGTTACCATTGTGATGAAACGCGTCATACGGATGCGAAATGTAATAAAACTATTATATGCGAAAAATGCCAGAGGCATGGGCATAGGGAGAAAGACTGTCGAACTCTTAAATGTTATCGGTGTAGTAAATATGGGCATTTAGCATCGCAGTGTAGAGATAAAATAGAAAAATTCCGAGGCAAAGGGATGGGAAACGAAAGAGTTGGTATGGGCAGCAGTCAGGCGCAGCCACCGTTAAACGGCCCACGGTGAGGGTAGCAAGCTGCGAAGCTGAAAATGATGTAATAATGCCTTATTGCAATGAATTGGGTACAGAATTGATGCTTTTAATACATACAGGAGCCCACTTCAGTTTAATCAAAGAAGAAGCGTTAGATAGTGGAATGCCGGTAAATAATGACGAGGTACGGACGTTTAAAGGAATAACACGGGATACGATGAACACGTTGGGTACAGTGACGTTGAATTTAGGAGTAGCTGGAAGGGAGTTAGGCGAGCATACTTTCCATGTGTTAAGAAAAGACACAGATGTCCCGTATAGTGGTTTGGTAGGTAGAGATTTCCTACAAAAACAGAGAGCAGTCATTGGTTATGGTGATAGCCGACTCGAAATAAATGGGAGGAGTATTCCGTTGATCATAGCACCTGAAGGCGAGTTACCAAAGGGACGGAGGGAAATACGAAAGTTTAATTTACCGACGGGATCACGGCAAGGCCGTCAAAAAGGTAAGAGTAAGCTGAACGAGTTACATGAAAGGAAATATTGGAACAGAGAGTTAAAGGGACAACACGTTATCAGTAGTAGTAACGGACTGATACCACGGTCAAGTGAGGCAGGATCACACATGCTGACTCAAGTCCAGGCAAATGAAGGTCGCGACTGCACGGAAACAAATGGTCCCTGACAAGAAAAGGTTATGAGAATCCGATTATTAGAACGTAAGTTGATTTCGGAAGGCGAGGAAATTATAGTACCGAAACAAGAAGTAATGAAGGGTGTATACATTCCGGAAGCTCTAGTACGAAATACACAAGGTACGCGTATTATTAGTGTGGTGAATACGAATGAAGTAGAATGTGGTGTTAGTTCAGTGTGTTTAGTTAATGAACCCTTACACGAAGAAGCAGTACTAAGAAGTGTAACAGAAACGCCGGAAAAGGCACCGGATTACAAGAATCGCATAGCAAAGGTCAGAGATGCTTTGCGAACAGAACACTTAAATGAGGAAGAAAAATATGAGCTAGAGAAATTGTGTAGTGCATATTGTGGTGTATTTCACTTAAAAGGCGATAAATTATGATACACGGAGACAGTAACGCATGTACTTCCACTATTGCCCGAGCATACTGGCAAAGTTATAAATGTCAGACCATATCGTATACCAGAATCCCAGTAGGAGATAGAAAAAAATGTTGGCAGGCGATATCATCTGTGGAATGCTCCAGTATTGTTAGTTGAGAAAAAAAGATATGTCAGTGGGAAACGAAAAGATAGCTTGGTAACTGATTATCGTAAAGCAAACGAGATTTCAGTAGGAGAGGCGTTCCCAATCCCGAATATATCGGAGATCCTAGGCCAGTTTGGGAAGGCTAAATATTTTTCCACTTTAGATTTGACCATTGGATATCACCAGATTTTAATGAATCCGCAGGACAGGGGGAAAACAGCATTTAGTGCAAATAACCAACACTATGAGTACAAGAGGATGCCTATGGGATTGAAAGGGGCACCTAGCACATTTCAAAGATTAATGAATGTTGCATTATCAGGATTACAGGGAACGAAGTGTCTAGTATATTTAGACGATATTATCTGTTATGGAAGTTCTTTAAGAGAACACAATGACAAATTGCGAGGGATTTTTTTATCGACTTAAGGAACACCGGCTGAAATTACAGCCAGACAAGTGTGAATTTCTGAAAAAGGAGGTAATATTTTTGGGACATAAAATAACCAATAACGGCGTACACCCAGACGAGCGAAATGTAAAAAAAGTAAAGAAATTTTCAGTACCAAAGTCAAAGAAAGAATTGAAAGGGTATTTATGGATAGCTGGATATTATCGCAAATTCATATAAGTTTTCAGTAGAATAGCAGCTCCTTTGCATAATTTATTAGAAGATAATGAGAAATATGAATGGGGAAGGCCACAACAAGAAGCGTATGAAACACTGAAAGAGAAGTTAATAAATCCTCCGATACTACAGTACCCTAATTTTGAAAAACCTTTTGTGATTACAACAGATGCATCTGGAATAGGAATTAGTGCTGTTCTATAACAAGGCAAAGTTGGCAGAAACCTACCAATAGCATACGCATCTAGGTCACTGAGTAAAGCAGAAAAAAAAATTTCAGCTACTGAGCTGGAATGTTTAGCATTACTATGGGCAACAAAACAGTTTAGACAATATGTGTACGGAAGAAAGTTCACATTAGTCACAGATTACATACCATTGACATGGACTTTTAGTGTAAAAGACCCATCCTCACGTTTATTAAAATGGACACTGAAACTAGAAGAATATTCACATGACATTATATACAAACCAGGCAGACTGAATGCTAACGCAGATGCATTAAGTAGAATACCTCGACAAGATGAAGAGGCCTACGTATACAGCAAGATAATACAGCAAGAGAGAGTGTCAGTCACGTGCAGAAAAAACTCCTGTGGAATCAAATTATGTTGTGAGCACCCAGAAGCGAAAGTGTCATGTGGAACTGAAGGCATTCTTGCACAAGCCGGCCAATTATAAACGAGAGTGTAGTGTGGAACCATAGGCATTCATGTGCAATCCGATCACTTAGAAATGAAAGGGTTGTGTGAGACAAATTAACTCGTGTACATCCAAGTACATGAGAAACGAAATAAAATACCAGGCAGCGGAATAGTTAGAAGCAGAGATTCAAATGCAGATTCAGAGCTAGTGCCGGCAGTTTGGAGTTTCCGCAACCGGATGCCAGCAGGGCCGAGTAGGCCTGTAGCAGCCGATATTGCTGATAAAGACTTCAACTACGAGAAGACGGTGATAGACCCTGGTGGACACTCAGGTACTGCAGGATTTTTAGTGTTTCATTGGAATACTGTTGAACAGAGGCTGTCAGTTTTTGTCTCAATTACTTGAAGAGATATTTCAGTGCTAACCAAGAACAAGTGATTGCTTTGTACTTGTTTCTTATACATACCTGCAATTAGTTTTGAAGTAGCAAGTCTGAATAAATAGACCGAATCTTACTAAGGGGTTTATGGTCCAACACCTCACATAAGTATGTGTGAGAATAAACTTGATAGAAACTAACCAATCTTTTCATCCTATTGCAGTTCTGTAACCTATTTTGAGGAAACTTATTTGCTTCAAACCAAGGAGATTCTCTTCCTTCCATCTCTCATATAAAGTTGACAGCAATTTATAACTAACCCATGGTGGTTAACGTCTCGGTTGCGCTACGCAGTTTGCACTTGCTTCATTCTGGTATAGTGAGGCTGTGCTGGGACGCGACAATCTTACACATGCTGTTCCTTCCGACTTCATTTTGTACTGCTGTGAACAGTGGTTGAGGTATTGGTCATTGCAGTGCAAAATTATTATACCAATCAATTTTTCATTGCCCAGCTACTGGTCCAGCCTATTCTAGATAACCTTTAGTTTAGTCTTGAATTTCTAATTTGAATCCTGACTTTACATGTTATATTCTCTTGATGATCTTGTCTTTAGTCCTTATAAGAGTCCTGATTTATCCTACAACTTCTTTGTTTTGTTGTTAACGTATTTTAAAATGTTTAATGTACTCTCATATTGTCCTTTGTCAATAATAATTACAGTCATTACACATTTATCAAACACTCATGAGATTGATTATGAGGATGTTTTGAAGTTATGGAAACGTTTTTTTGTTCCTAATATCTATAGTGTCAACCTGTACATATTTGCTACTGTAACTCAGTTCTCATTATATTAATGCAATCATTATTTGTCTTTACAAGTATGTTTTCTATATCTACAATATACCAATAATTAAATGGCTGGACTTTACATACGAAATATAAACATATAAAATATGATAATTCAGATTAACCCTTTCACACCTGGTGGTCACAATTGTGTACATAAAGTTTGTTCACTAATATTTCGCTCACAAGAAATGTCAGGTGCATCCAAACCCACTTTTCACATTTGTATATGTTTCTTTTAGCCATCCTCCAGCAGCTGCTGCTCTCTTGTGAGCAGTCTGTGAACCACATAGCAAAATATACTCTCTGGTGTTGTCTCTCTGTGGGAAGCCATTACTCATTGACTTTATTGCTATAATAGTCATGTTGTGGGTTTTGTTTATGAATGTTTTGTGTGATTTCCTTCTTTTGGAACCATTAGACATTCTTTCAGTGGAATTTTCAGCAATTTTATTCACTTCATATTTGTGTTATGTATCAGGTAATACTAATGTACACATTTGTGTACAACAGGTCCTTAATGGTGTAAAATAGGAAAAATGACCTAAAATGTGTGTCAGCTATATTTGCTTGGCTATGATAGTTATGTATGGAAATATTTCAATTAATTTCAGTATCAGCAGCAAGTAAGGAGAATAACTGACCTGTACATATGATTTTATTTTATATTGCTGGCTTTTGACTTACAAATATGGATAAGGAGAAAGATTGGGACTTGATTATGGACATAATTGAAAATGGTGGCGTTTCTGACATTAGTTTGAGAGGAGATGAGGATGACAGTGTACCACTTATTGAAAGGCAGGCTCCACAAATAGTAAGACGTGTTGGAGCAAATAAAGTGGGCATGAATGATGTGTGTAGAGACACCATATCTGAAGATGAAAATGATGGAGAGGTGGTGGATGATGAAATGAACTTCTTATGCAATGAAAACAACCCAGAATTGAATAACCTGTGTGACAACATGATGGTGACACCTAAAGAATCCATAAAATGGAAACGCAAGCCTCTAAGTACCATTGCAGAAACATACAAAGCTCTAAATTTCGAAGAGTCTCTCTTGTGTTCTCCAATGCAATACTTCAAAAGATATATGCCAGATGATTTGTTCACTAGCATGGCAGCACATACTCATATTTATGCATTACAACGAGGCAAAACCTCATTCAAGCAGACAACTCCTCAAGTATAAGAGATGCTATTTGGTTTCCATATATTGACTGGCACATTGAAATTTCCAGATTATAAATGTACTGCAATACAAGCATGAAGGTAGATGTATTTTGGGAAAACATGTCACGAGACAGATTTTAGAATTACGAACAAATTTACACTTGGTGAACAATCTGGAAAAGCCACCTGAAAATATGTATAAATTTTACAAAGTCAGGCCAATTTACTCAGCCATTCGAAAATGCTGCAGTGAACGACCTATAGAAGAGAATGTTGGTGTCAGTGAAGGAATTATTCCTTTCACTGGGAAGTTTTTTGTTAAGCAATATGTCAAAGGGAAACCAAGTCCATGGGGAATCAAAGTCTTCATGTGAAAAGAGTGGAATAGTGCAAGATTTTCTTTTGTATCAAAATATCAATGCATCAGGTACTGTCCATCAAAACAGATCTAGAAAGAACTTGCCTTTTTCAGATGATAAAACAATAATGAAACAAACCAGAGGTTACTGGGAAGAAATCACTAGTGCTGATGACATTACCATGTGTAAGTGGTTAGACTATAGGCCAGTTGTATTGAGTGGAACTTTGTTGCTAAAGGCAGAGTGGATAAAGTTGAGTGTTGGGACAAAAATCACCATAAATATGTGACAGTAGAAAGACCTGAAATAGTGAGAAGATATAATCATGCAATGGATGGTGTGGAACTATTTGATCAATTGACAAGCTACTACAGAGTTTTCATCAGATCTCGAAAATGGGCTTTCCATATGATTTTTCATGCTGTTGACTTTGCCATCGTGCAAAGTTGGTTGGCACACAGACAAGATTCAGACAACCTGTCTATCCAAAAGAAGAAGCAAATGGACCTTCTTTCCTTTCATATCAGGGTAGCAGATGGATTGATACTGGGCCAGAAGAAAGCGACTGAAAAGAAGAGGGGACGTCTGTCTGATGAAGAACTGGCTTCAGACATGAGAGTCATACCAAGAAGAAGAGAAGAATTATGAGCAGCTACAGAGATACAGTTTGATTCCATTGATCATTTGCCCTTGCATGATGTAGGAGCTCCAATTCGCTGCAAATTTGCAAAATGTACAAGGCGTTCTAGAATTCAGTGCAAAAAAATTTAAAGCACATTTATGTCTCCAAAAGGACAGAAATTTTTTTGCAGATTCATGCGAAACTTTAAAATCAGTGTTTTGACCATTGTTGTTTGAATAAGAACTGTAATTAGGAATTATTTTTATTGTTTCTTTTGTTTTAAAGGGAAATAAAGAGTGGCATACTTGATCCATAGTGTTAACTTCAGTAATGTATGACATGAAGCTCGAGACCTGATGAACACAATTGTGTACATTAAATACCTAGAAAACTAGAGATCAGGTGAAATTTTTTCTTAGAAAAATGTTGTCAGGAGAATCACCTGAATGTAAAAATGATGTCAGATATCTTTTTAATAAGTAAATAAAAAATCAGGTCTGAAAGGGTTAAATAAAACATCTGTACATATGAATTATATAACATAAAAACAGGGGACATTCTTCAATTACATTTTAATGAATTTACAACATTAGAAGGAAATTACAAATGTACAGGGGTACAGGTCAACTGTTATGTAAAATTTTGTATGTGTTTGATTGAATGAGTGTCACTTCTTTTTCCTTTTTTTAATGTTTTACTGTGACTATGCTATACACATCACTTTATCTCAGTACACTTTTACTTTCTGCTGGTTTTCTTTTCCACATTGGTGATTAGTGGTTGCTGATGTTGATCAATGGCTGTAGACTCTGTTGTAATTGAACTTTAGTGACATCTACAGTTCTGAGTGATTGAGTATGACTGCTAATACATGCTCGATTTTGCCAAGGTACTGTCATAAGGCGATGACAAAAGTGTCCTTGTTCCTTTTCTGGTATGGCTGCCATCAAGGATGTCGAATGTAACTCCTCGTTGATTGAGTACTGTATATTGCCCCAATGTGTGCTCTGCTCACAGATTTAACAGGTGTTCTGTTGAATAAGTAATTTGTTACAGCTTGTTGACTATTACTTGTGGTGAATTTGAGAAATCTGATACTGGTGTTGAGGTAAGGAATTGGAAAAGAAAAGGAATCTTCTGTCTTCTGCCCAGATCTTAGGACCTCTCTTCTCTTTGCTTGGTGCCTCTTCATGTCTTCTGTCTTCGAAATTGTGCTTCTCGAGCATAGGAATAAGATTTCCTGTTTAGAGGAATTATTTGAAAGGGTTACCAGTTATTATTATTAGATACTAAGTTTGACTATATCACAGAAGTGATAAATCTGCTTTCAGATATACATGTGTCTATTGGGTCATTATGAGAAATATTCCGTATATACTTTTCCAGTTGGTCATAATGAAATTATGAGGTTGTTTCCTGTCACTATTGTTGTCGCTAATGATGTTTGCTTGCCTTCGTCGCAGGTGTTCCAATTGTCTTAATGGCTGTATTTCCCCAGCCCTTGTGGCAAAGGGGTGGTGAAGCGTGTGACACATTCCTTAACATCTGGCTAGTTGTCCACCTGGAGCATCATCTGCCCCAATGTATGGTGTGAGTCAGCTAATTCTTTCCCTTGGTTCCTGGTTTATTGCTACGCCGTGTTGTGCAAACGTTTTCACTCAGACCCGTAGCTTCCCGTCGACTCTGGATTTTTTTTAACATCAGCTTTGTGGTGCCTTGCTTCCCCCAGATGTTGGTGATGACATGTGGCTCGTCTTCCTGACCTCTTGACCCTTTACAATTCTTTTACATATATTTACAACAATTTTAACAATAAATAATTACATAGATAATACAATAAATATGAACTTTACATTAAATAGTTATGCAGACTTTGCTATTTAAATTTTGTAAGTATGAACATGTTCATGAATAATATAGTGAATATATATTCGATATTTAAATACTGTTTTTGAGTTTCATACGTTTATCATTTATATGTTTGTATTACATACGTTTTCTTGAGTTCATATATGAATATGATGGGTGATATACAGACTAAAGTGTTAGTTTGTCATGCTATTAGTTACCTGTTTATTATTTCTTTTTGATCTACTCTACTATTGTAATTAATTAGTGTAATGAGATTTAGAGATGAATAGTTACTTTTTTATGGTTCTTCTGTCTGCATCAAGATATCTGCTGCAACCTGTAAAATAAGTGTCATTTTCCTATATTATGTGTGGTCTATTGATTATTCTTTCGGCTATTTATCGTGAAATTACTGTAAAACGTTTTATTCATTATAAACTTTAAGAAGGCTGACATGATGTAAGCCTATAGTCTTTCCAGTTCGTGGATTTACCAATTCCACTTCATTGGCATGATCTATTTTATTAATTACCATAGCTCCTTTATATACGGGATACAATTTGTGGCAGACCTGTTTCCTTTTATCTGATAACAGATGTGTTCTAACAAGAACAACTGTCCCACTGAGGATTTTCGTGTGGATGCACTTCTGTCAGCTCTAAGCTTCCATTTTCTCAGCTGCTCGTGTAATGTTTTCTGGTGCTATTTTTATGATCTATTGGTATGATGGTTTTCTGGATTGGGGGAACAGTACCATTTCTCTTACCACATCCACAGGTATTTTGTTTTTGAGGTCTGTGATTAGCAGTAAACGCATAGTACTGGGTGAGATTTCATTAATGATATTTTGTGACTGATTTAATTTTGCACCCCATGTCATGTTTCATGAGCTACAGTACAACCAACACCATGTTCCAATATCTTTCATTATCCATTCGGCACTGTTAGCGCTTGATTTGTAGCAGGATACGAATATTGGTTTAATTTTGTGTCTTTTCAAAGTCGCTAAACATGACTTTGACCTGTATTGCGGCCCATTGTCTGAAATTAACCATGTACATGTCCAACTTGTTTAAGGAAATCACACTGTAGTGCTTTACTAATTGTAATACCTGTTGCACGTTTCACAGGGGTCAATGTCATATGTTTCGATGCTAATTCTATAACCACGAAAATTAATGTGTTCCCACTCCTTTTTCTTGGTAATGGTCCCAATAAATCTATTGCTGCCAAATGTTTTAATTTTTTTCGGTACTATAGGTGATAATGGTGGTCTGGTCTGAAATGTCACATGTTTGGCTCGCTGGCAATCTTTACATCTTTTATGTACTTGACGAATTCGTCTCTCCATATTGAGGAAATGTGCCATCTCTTTGAGTGTCATGAAATACTTCTTTGCCGCAACGTGTCCATTGCTTAAATGAGTGTACCATATATACTTATTTATTAATTCATCAGGAATGTGTACCATCCACAAATAGTGCCTGGTTCTCGTCTGTGGAACAACACATCATTCTTCAGTAGGTATTGCTGACGAATGTCGATCGAGTTCTTGTCCCTCCATTTATGCTTGACTCCCAATACTTCTTGATCTTTGTTTTGTTCAATTGCAATATTTGAAAAGGTTGTTGTAATGTAATTCTCAAAAGCTACGTCTCTTATATAATATATTCCAACTTGGTCTTGATCTGTACCGAACTTACCTGCACCTTGCACCTTTTGGATATCGTGAAAGGAAATCTGCAAAGCTGTCTGCAGGTCCTGGTATGTGTTTTATACAGAAATAATATTCTTGTAAGATTAAAATCCACCTGGATAGCCTACCATGTGTCAACTTTACGATCCATGTATACAATAGTTATCCTTCCAAATAGGAAATGTCGAAACTTTCGGAAACCCCAGACGACCGCTAAAGCTTCCAACTTCGCAATGGAATAGTTCCTCTCGCTTTTTGATAAGACACAACTGGCAGATGCAATGGTTTTATGTACAGTCTGGCCACCTTGTTTGTAATGTTGAAATAATACTACTCCTAAAACAGTGTTGGCGCTATCTGTTGCCATACAGAAATCTTGGGTTAGATCTGGGTGACAGAATTGGTGCTTCCACTAGCGCCTTTTTTAATTTCGGAAACTCTTGTCCAGCAGTTTCATCCCATATCCATGGAGTGTTTTTACCAGTTAAACTGCATAACCATGGTGTAGCTAGAGTATATATTCAAATAAATCTTTTCAAAAATGTTACAAGTCCCAAAAAGTCTCTAAGTGTCTTTCTATTATATGGTGATAGAAAATTTCTTGTTGTTTCTAATTTACCTGGATTCGGTTTTATTCCCAGTGCAAATATGACATGTCCCAGAAAGTTTATATGTTTTGTTCCAAATGTGGATTTTTCCAAATTTATTATTACGCCATGTTCTTTAAGTGTTTGCAGTAATGTATCCAGAATGTCACTGTGTTTCACCCATGATGACTCAGTTATGAGAATGTCATCTACATAACATCTCAATCGTTCCTGTAACTCCTTAGGTAAAATACTTCCTAAACCTCGACTAAAAGCTGCGGATGAAATGTTCAGTCCGAAAGGGAGTCTTTTAAATCTATAGCACCTACCAAAGGCAGTGAATGCAATATACTTCGTACATTCTGGCGCTAGTTCAATTTGCCAAAAACTACTTCGTAAATCGAGTGATGAGAATACCTATACAATATAAAATTTTTGTAGTAAATCTCCTAGTCTCATGGGATGATCTGTATCTGGAGTTATGATTGTGTTAAATTATCTGGAATCTAGCACTAAACGTATTGTTCCATCCTTCTTTTCTACAACACATAACAGCCTGTTATACATTGATGGTACCTGTTCAATAACACCCTCCTGTTCCATCTTGTTTAATTCTAAGAATACAGCTCGTCGGTAACTCAATGGAATGTTATATGGGGCTACTCTAAAAGGTCTTCAACCTCGAATCTGTATTGAAAATTCTTGATTGCTGCCGGTTTTGGTTCAAATACAATAGCATGTTTACGTACTATTCCATCTAAATCCCGCCTTTGTTGATTTGTTAAATTCTCTAGACTTTGTATTTTTTTTAAATCTATGTGTGAATATCTTCAAGTATGTCTACATCCATAGGCTCTGACTCACTTATCCTTAGATATCGCGGATTATCCTGACACGCCATATCTCCTTCTACTTGCATCTGTAACTGTGTGTAGTTTCCGCAGATTTTTCCGTGCCTCAGGTTGTCTTCAAAATTTAAAGTAATTTCTCCTAAAGTGAGACTTCCTCTGCCTATATCTAATACCGATTTCTGTTGACTAAGAAAATCAGCTCCGATAATCATATCGACTGACATTTTCGGTACTATGACGAAGTTGGTTTCTATTATATGAGCCTGGCGGTCAAATATAAGTCTTGTCTGCCTTGTGACGTTCGACGAACGTCCTGTAATTGGACCATCTACTTCAACCTTGCGTGTTTTAAACTCTAACAACTCATTGTCACTATTACATCGATTAAATAACGTCTACGATACTGCCGTTAACTCACTTCCGCTATCTATAATCGCGTTAACGCCAATATCTTTTACTGTTACACGCAGTATCGAACCTACTTCCAAAATGTTATCATCTTTAACTTCCTCCATTAATGTATCCTCAATTACATCGCAATTTAATCTATTTATTTGTGTCTGTTCAACTATTTGGGTAGAAGTATTTCACGTTTTCAATTCGTGTAACTGTATTTTTGCTACTTATAGATCAGCTGCTACATTAACCAATATCAATTTTAAAATCTCATTCTGACACCTAGCTCTCTCTTTTAAATGTGTTTGTTCGTCACACATTTGCGTGATCGGGTTAGGATGGATTTTAAGACATGACAACTGTTCTTTAACTGTGACAGTATCTCTCGCTTAGATTCTATGGATTCATTAAATTCTATATTAGGTGTGTCTGTACTCGCACCCTGAGTAAATAAATCGTTCTCATGTTTGTTGTCTGCCACTGAAGATTGCACATTTACCTTTGTACATCAATCGTTTCTTATGGCGACGCTGTTTTCTGGAGCTGACTTGATGATGTCACAGTTTTGGTAATATTGCCATACTATGTCCTCATATGTTGTTGTTGTCTTCAGTCCAGAGACTGTGCAAGCTTCTTCATCTCCCAGTACCTACTGCAACCTACCTATTTCTGAATCTGTTTAGTGTATTCATCTCTTGGTCTCCCTCTACGATTTTTTCCCTCCACGCTTCCCTCCAATGTTAAATTGGGGATCCCTTGATGTCTCAGAATACGCCCTACCAACCGATCCCTTCTTCTAGTCAAGCTGTGCGACGAACTCCTCTTCTCTCCAATTCTATTCAATACCTACTCATCTAAGCTTCAGCATTCTTCTGTGACACCACATTTCGAACGCTTCTACTCTTTTCTTGTCTAAGCTATTTGTCGTCCACCTTTCACTTCTATACAAGGCAATACTCCACACAAATACTTCCAGAAACGACTTCTTGACACTTAAATCTATACTCGATGTTAACAAATTTCTCTTCTTCAGAAACGCTTTCCTTGCCATTGCCAGTCTACATTTTATATCCTCTCTACTTGGAACATCAGCAGTTATTTTGCTCCCCAAATAGCAAAACTCGTTTACTACTTTAAGCGTCTCATTTCCTTATCTAATTACCGCAGCTTCACCCGATTTAATTCGACTACATCTCATGATCCTCGTTTGGCTTTTGTTGATGTTCATCTTATATCCTCCTTTCAAGACACTGTCCTTGCCGTTCAGCTGCTCTTCCGTGTCCTTTGCTGTCTGTGACAGAATTAAAATGTCATCGGCGAACCTCAAAGTTTTTATTTCTTCTCCATGGATTTTAATTCCTACTCAGAATTTTTCTTTTCTTTCCTTTGCTGCTTGCTCAGTATGCAGATTGTATATCATAGGGGTAGGCTACAATCCTGTCTCATTCCCTTCCCAACCACTGCTTCCCTTCCATGCCCCTTGACTCTTATAACTGCCATCTGGTTTCTGTACAAATTGTAAATAGCCTTTCGTTCCCTGTATTTTACCCCGCCACCTTCAGAATTCGAATGAGAGTATTCCAGTTAACGTTGTCAAAAGCTTTCTCTAAGTCTACAAATGCTAGAAACGTAGGTTTGCCTTTCCTTAATCTATTTTCTAAGATAAGTCGTAGGGTAAGTATTGCCTCACGTGTTCCAACATTTCTATGGAATCAAACTGATCTTCCCCGAGGTCGGCTTCTACCAGTTTTTCCATCGTCTGTAAAGAATTCGTGCATGTATTTTGCAGTCGTGACTTATTAAACTGATAGTTCGGTAATTTTCACATCTGTCAACACCTGCTTTCTTTGGGATTATCTTACCCCTAGTGATGTGCGCCTCTACATCCTTACATTTGTCCACTAGCCATCCCTGCTTAGCCATTTTGCACTTCCTGTCGATCTCATTTTTGAGACATTTGTATTCCATTTTGCCTGCTTCATTTACTACATTTTTATATTTTCTCCTTTCATCAATTAAATTCAGTATCTCTTCTGTTACCCAAGGATTTCTATTAGCCCTCGTCTTTTTACCTACTTGATCCTCTGCTACCTTCACTATTTCATCTCTCAAAGCTACCCATTTTTCTCCTACCGTAATTCTTTCCCCCATTGTTGTCAGTCGTTCCCTAATACTTTCCCTGAAGCTCTCTACAACCTCAGGTCCCATCTCCTCAAATTCCCACCTTTTTGCAGTTTCTTCAGTTTTAATCTACATTTAACAACCAATAGATTGTGATCAGAGACCACATCTGCCCCTGGAAATGTCTTACAATTTAAAACCTGGTTCCTGAATCTCTGTCTGACCATTATGTAATCTATCTGAGACCTTCTAGTATCTCCAGGTTTCTTCCATGTATACAACCTTCTTTTATGATTCTTGAACCAAGTGTTAGCTATGATTAAGTTATGCTCTGTGCAAAATTCTACCAGGCGGCTTCCTCTTTCATTCCTTAATCCCATTCCATATTCAGCTACTACGTTTCCTTCTCTTCCTTTTCCTACTATCGAGTTCCAGTCACCCATGACTATTAAATTTTCGTCTCCCTTCACTATCTGAAAAACTTCTTTTATCTCATCATACATTTCATTAACCATCTGTGGAGCTAGTTGGCATATAAACTTGTACTACTGTGGTAGGCGTGGAGTCCGTATCTATCTTCGCCACAATAATGCATTCACTATACTGTTTGTAGTAGCTTACCCGCACTCCTATTTGTTTTATTCATTATTAAACCTACTGCTGTATTACCCCTATTTGATTTTGTATTTATAATCCCGTATTCACCTGACCAAAAGTCTTGTTCCTCCTGTCACCGAACTTCACTAATTCCCACTATATCTAACTTCAACCTATCCATTTCCCATTTTAAATTTTCTAACCTACCTGCCCGATTAAGGGATCTGACATTCCATGCTCCAATCCTTAGAATGCGTTTTCTTTCTCCTGATAACGACGCCCTCCTGAGTAGTCCCTGCCCGGAGATCCGAATCGGGGACTATTTTACCTGCAGAATATTTTACCCAAGAGGACGCCATCATCATTTAACCATATAGTAAAGCTGCATGCCCTCGGGAAAAATTACGTCTGTAGTTTCCCCTTGCTTTCAGCCGTTTGGGGTACCAGCACAGCAAGGCCGTTTTGGTTAGTGTTACAAGGTCAGATTAATCAATCATCCAGACTATTGACCCTGCAACTACTGAAAAGGCTGCTGATCTTAGAAAATCTTGTATTGTGTCAAACTTTTGGTTAGTTGTACGTGTTTGTACTTTTCTTTTTTTTTTATCTCGGACCTATAGTAGCCGTATTTGGTGCGTTACTCTTGTCGTCTTGATCAAGTGTGTCGTGACTTACATTAGGATATATATTATTCTGCACAGAATCGTCTTTTGTCTGTTCAGAATCAAATATTTACGTCATATACGTCAACGCTTCCTCATTGTCATTTATTTCATGAGTAGGTAAAGCTAGGAGTTCGTTATCGTGTCCATATCTGTCCATTCTGTCTCGTCCCAACACTTCAATTGTGACTTCCTTCCTATCTGAAATATCGGTCCCGATACTTCTGATGAACCTTCTCTTCCCTATTTCCAGTTTCGATTCCTGACCATCATATCTTAACCTTTTTATCGCTACATTTACTGTGTTGTCCGTCTCTGACTTCCTTCCTATCTGAAATATCGGTCCCGATACTTCTGATGAACCTTCTCTTCCCTATTTCCAGTTTCGATTCCTGACCATCATATCTTAACCTTTTTATCGCTACATTTACTGTGTTGTCCGTCTCTGCAGAAGGTATATCATCTGCTCGAACCCCTGCAATGCCAACTGTTAGTCATTCTGGACGCTTCCCTGGATTTGGTGGTCGTAATTCCAACTCCCTCTGCGATTCATTTCTCCTGAAATTTCTTGACGTGTTTGGTTGTGGCTGCTTTCCAGCACCAACTCCCCATCTGCTTTCTCTCCATGGACCTGGCGATCGCTGATTGAAATCAGGCTGTCGGTTATCCGAGTTCTCCAGTTGCCATTTCGATTATCGTCCCTGTTTGTCCTATTACAACTATTATTATTATTAAAGCTATATCCGTTACGTTGTGGTAACGTGTTTACACTGTTCCCACCTACGTAATTATTGCCATTTCTCCCAGAATTCAAGCCCATTACCTGTCTACCATTACTGCCAGTACTGTCATTCTTATTGCTTGTCCTTTCAAAGTTATTCTGTCCTGATTCGAGACGTCTTTGAGCGTCGTTTTCACACATGAATTCGACCTCTCGAAAAATATCTTTGACTGTTTCAACATTGTCACCCCCTCGTCCTATCAATGTCTGTTGATATCTCATCAGTAATCTCGTCTTGCATATTTGGATTGGACTGTCTAAATATTTATTTCGCTTAGCCAAATTCTCGAATAATTTGACTGCGGTTTTCTCTACCGAGTTTTCAAATGAGACGTTTTGCAATAGGCCATACTTTATTCTCGTTAGTGCCTCCGGTGACCAATATCTAGCAATAAAGGCTGCACGAAACGATTCATACGAATCACAAGTCTCCGCTATCTTTTGCATAGTTTCCGCTGTATTTCCGTCCATGTGTGCACAAACGAAATCTAATTTATGTTTCACAGGACAGTGTGTTGGTATCCCTACTTTGAATTAATCTATGTACGTGCGAAGGTGCAGACTGTTTGTGTCTTGTTTATAGTGCTGATATTTGCACAGTGTAAGAAAGTGATTACCATCAAAATTTCGTAATTCGTTCTGCGGTGTACCTTCCGTGTTGTGGAAACTCAAATTCTGCCGTAGTTTTGCATCAAATCTCCGCATAAACGTGTAATTTGGCTGCACATTGTGTGACATTTGTGCTGCAGAATCACTTGCAGGTTTCTTTTCGCAATATGCGTGCATATCACCCGCTACGACCGTCTCTGTATCTTGTCTAGAAAGTATTTCTGGTCCGTGAGATACCGTACAGTAACCTGTCGGTGCTCGTGATACTGGTTGTGGTATTGCGTATTGTTGTTCTTTCGCTTGGTCTGCGTATGTCACGCTTCGTGTTTGACGTATGTAACCTTGTTGTAAACCACATTGTTCCCTACTGTTACTGTACTGTTCTGGATTATGCTGTTTTGAATTAATTTCCCGATCTCTGTTTGTGTTTTCAGAATGACAATCAGATGTGCCTTTCCGTCGTGTGTTACACGTACTTTCACGTTCGTTTTCGGTTGCTTTAGTTGCGACTGTTGACTTTGCCGTCTTCACAGTAGTATCTACTGACATTAACGTGGATTCTGTCGTCGTCTGCGACTCCCCACTAACGCTTTCTCCGTCTAATCGACTTTAAGTTGAACGCAAAAATTACGACTTGAGTCGTAAGTCGTAAGTTGAAGTAGATGTTCGTTTTTCTCTCGTATCTTTAATGTACGATCATCGAATTTCCGTAATGCAGCTTTAGTTGTTCGTTTATGAGACATGGTCTCAACAATGACATGTTTCCTTTTTGTCGACGCTCTGATGGCAAAAGCTTCGACCTGTTATTTTACTTTCTTGACACTTTGTTGGTATCTTCACGTAGCGTATTCACGTTTGCTTGTACAGTGTCGATATCTGTTCTCATTTGCGCGTGCCCTGTCATAAGCGTTGGATGCGTGACTTGTGCTTCTTGAGCTTTAGTTCGGATCTGATCTAATATTCCTTGTATATTATCACGCGTTTTCTGTATTTCTCTATTACTTTCCTCAGCCCCTGTGTTATTTGTCCTTCATAACCAATTTGTTAGCATTTTCTACACCTACATCATTCTCACTTATTGCCATGTGATGCAACCATTCCCCATTTCGCCTTTCGTAACACTGTTTCCCTCTCTTCCGAACACAGTGTATGTGCACTAACACTCGTTCTTTCATATGACTGTAAAACTTTCTGATTCATTATTATCACGTTCAGTTATACATACAGTAAATTGCTGTCTACTGATTCTACATCTGAATCATGTAATACACTATTCTCATGCCAATTACTTTGACCTGATTGAATGCCATGGGTTGCATTTTCAGTCTCATTTGGTATTGCCACGTTCTCTGTTTCGTGTTGTTCATGTGGCTGTTGTGTGTCCAACTCGATCCTATCAAGGTTTGCCATTATTTCGCTCTGTCTTGACCTATTATTATCTGTCAGTTTCGATCGTTCTTCTACGCGTTGTTGTTCTTGAATCTTATGAACTTGACTATGCATTAACATCAGATTGTAAGATTTGACTTTACCCCAAAATATCATTCACACAGTTCTAAACTCAATGTTTTTGTTCATGGTATTGAGACAGAACTCAACACAACTCAATAGAACAATATTTTTGCGCCAGGAATAAACATACAAAAATACACTTCTATCTACACTTATGTACTACTTATTTACTTAACTATTCAGTTGAGTCACATTTAATGTTAAAATTAATTTTCTCCAATTTGCGTTAGCTTTTGTCTACCTCTCGATCTATCAGTTTTCTATCCTATCTAGCAGAATGCTATTAACTAAAAATCTTGGCACGCTATCAGAATGCTGTTAATTCAGTATCCTGGAGAGGTATAGCCATTTAGTAATGTGTCGTTGTATTTGATAATTTTGAATGTGGCAAAGGATAACGTTCTGTCTTCTCAAGCCCAGGGTGGTAAACAGACATTCCACATAGCTATTCATTCTAGCTCTATCTCAAAGTAATGAGAAATGCTACTCTGACATTCCAAGGATACCTAAATTTATATTAATAAGTTTATTATATTAATAAGTTTGGGATTTAATCTAAATGGATAACACAATCTCTCCCTCTTCCATATTACATTTAGTTTACCAAAGCTCTCAAGAATCAGGTTACAATCAATAAGCAAGTTTAATTACTTCTTCTCTCAATAAATCAATTAATATTCAAACATTGAATATGTTACTAATAAAACTATATCTCTATATGTGAAAATGTTATCAATTTAAACAAGTAAATCCTTAGCAGTGAAAATTACACCTATGCCATAGCTGTACAATGAACGAAGTTGGGAGAGGATGACTTTATCTAATTTATTGTCATGTACTCATTGGAGGGCAGGTTAGTAATTAGTCTTGAATTTCTGTATATTCAAAGGGTATGCATGTTGGAGTATGGAACTCTCACAAAATTGGACTCAACATTTAATTTTGCCAAAAGCGCTTTGTACATTACCAAACGGCAACTGAAGCGGCGTTGTCTCCGTGCTGGATCTAAAATCGCTAATACCCTAGTCTGGCCTTCACTGAAAGTATTCAGTCTTAAACGCTATGCATTCCGTGGAACGTTCAAATTTAACTAGTTGAAATTGATGGCAATTGCACACACGCTCTGGGTTGAAGCGATGTGCGCAAAATTCTGCCAGAAAAGATTCCCGCAAGAATATTTAACTATCGCTTTACGTTTGTCGCCATGGTACGTGAAGCGTATCGCCCTTACTTCGCAAACGTAAAGTAGATTCAGAGTCGCGCCTTTACCACATGCAGGTTTGTGGCCTGCCACTAGACGTGAGCGCCCGCTCTCTCTGTCTCTGTGTCTTAATTGAGTTCACAGAGTGCTTTTATATGACGTTATCATCCCCACCTTGACTCTACTACGTTACACGTCTGGCTTCAGCCGACCGCTCCCACGTTATTGGTAAATTCTTATTTTCCTTGCCCGGGTCTCCACTCGTTAATGTTACTGGCCACTTACTTCCGTCTTGGCTGTGTATTCTGATAGGTATTATATTGACTTTCCCTTATTTCTTTCTGCAGTGCACCTGGACTTTCTTTTGTTAAAGCTAACTGAGTCGTTCCAATGTCATTAGCCACCTGCTATGTCCGTCTCCTAGCTGCGTTCACTTTGTTGTATTACTCACGCCCCTGTCGTTTAAAGGGTAAATCGTTTGTTATGCCATACATGAGATGATGCTAATTATTACTTGTTGTCAATAATATCGTTATTTGATAGGGATTTTTTCGGTATCGTCGTTATGCAACTTATGCAAGGCCCGACAATGTTGACATCTTACAAGGAAACATACAGGGTGGTCCATTGATCATGACCAGGCCAAATATCTCACGAAATAAGCGTCAAACGAAAAAACTACAAAGAACGAAACTCGTCTATCGTGAAGGGGGAAACCAGGTGGCGCTATGGTTGGCCCGCTAGTTGGCACTGCCATAGGTCAAACGGATATCAACTGCGTTTTTTTTTAAATAGGAACCCCCATTTCTTATTACATATTGGTGTAATACGTAAAGAAATATGAATGTATTAGTTGGACCACTTTTTTCGCTTTGTGATGGATGGTGCTGTACTAGTCACAAACATATGGCTCACAATTTTAGATGAACAGTTGGTAACAGGTAGGTTTCTTAAATTAAAATACGGAATGTAGGTACGTTTGAACATTTTGTTTTGGTTGTTCCAATCTGATAAATGTACCTTTGTGAACCTATCATTTCTGAGAACCCAAGCTATTATGGGATGATTACCTGTAAATACCACGTTAATGCAATAAATGCTCAAAATTATGTCCGTCAACCTCAATGCATTTGGCAATATGTGTAAAGATATTCCTCTCAACAGCGAGTAGTTTGCCTTCCGTAGGGTTCGCACATGCATTGACAATGCGCTGACGCATGCTGTCACGCATTGTCGGTGGATCACGATATCAGATATCCTTCTACTTTCCCCACAGAAAGAAATCCGGGGACGTCAGATCCACCTGTCATGAAACATGCTATTCAATACCGCTTCAACCGCACGTGAGCTATGTGCTGGACATCCATCATGTTGGAAGTACATCGCCATTTTGTCATGCAGTGAAACATCTTGTAGTAACATCGGCAGAACATTACGTAGGAAATCAGCATACATTGCACCATTTAGATTGCAATCAATAAAATGGGGGCCAATTATCCTTCCTCCCATAATGCAGCACCATACATTAACCCACCAAGGTCGCTGATGTTCCGCTTGTCGCAACCATCGTGGATTTTCCGTTGCCCAATTGTGCATATTTTGCCGGTTTACGCTACCGCTGTTGGTGAATGACGCTTCGTCACTAAATAGAACGCGTGCAAACAATCTGTCATCGTCGCGTAATTTCTCTTGTGCCCAGTGGCAGAACTGTACACGACATTCAAAGTCGTCGCCATGCAATTCCTGGTGCATAGAAATATGGTACAGGTGCAATCGATGTTGATGTAGCACTCTCAACACCGACGTTTTTGAGATTCCTGATCTCGCGCAGTTTGTCGGCTACTAATGTGCGGATTATTCGCGTCAGCAGCTAAAACAGCTTCTTGGGCATCATCATTTGTTGCAGGTCGTGGTTGACGTTTCACATGTGGCTGAACACTTCCTGTTTCCTTAAGTAATGTAACTATCAGGCGAACGGTCTGGACACTTAGATGATGTCGTCCAGGATACCGAGCACCCCGTTGGGCATTTTGATCACGATGGCCATTCATCAACACGATATCGACCTTTTCCGCAATTGGTAAACGGTCCATTTTCACACGGGTAATGTATCACAAAGCAAATACCGTCCTAACTGGCGGAATGTTACGTGATACCACGTACTTATACCTTTGTGACTATTACAGCGCCATATATCACAAAGCGAAAAAAGTGGTCCAACTAAATCATTCATACGTATTTCTTTATGTACTACACGAATATGTAATAAAAATGGTGGTTTCTATTTAAGAAAAACGCAGTTGATATTCGTTTGACCTATGGCAGTGCCATGTAGCGGGCCAACCATAGCGTCACCTGGTTTCCCCCTTCAAGCTAGATGAGTTTCGTTCTTTGTAGTTTTTTCGTTTAATGCTTATTTCGGAAGATATTTGGCCCAGTCACTATCAATGGACAACCCTGTATAGGAAACTGAGTAAAGAACCCACTGACAAATCTCTTAGAATTTTTACGAGGTTGATAAAGAAGTCCTCTATAGAATAGAGCTTTCAGAAAAGTCAGTTCAGGTCAGTTGCGCTACTACCAAGAGTTTAACGATCGCAGAAGGTGCACAAAGAACATTTTTCTCTAAGGCTTATAGTGAGCGCGATTGGTTCGCGATGGCCGGTGTGGCCGAGCAGTTCTAGGCGCTACAGTCTGTAACCGTGCGACCGCTACGGTCGCAGGTTGGAATCCTGCCTCGGGCATACTGTGTATGATGTCCTCAGGTTAGTTAGGTTTAAGTACTTCTAAGTTCTAGGGGACTGATGACCTCAGAAGTCCCATAGTGCTCAGAGCCCTTTGAACCATTTTTGATTGGTTCGCCTACCTATTCGATTGTCAAGTTCTCGACAACGTTTTTACGACTGTGTTTGGGCCGTTTGGTTTCGTGTATCAAGAATTCGGCACATTGTACCAAATTAAGCCGCATAGTGGTACAGCTGTAGGATATATTAGTTTTGATGTGGTTTTGGTATCCACTACGGTTTCGCTCAATGAAGTGTTGCAACACCTGATCAGATTTTTCTTCTCGATGCTATGGACCTATTTAAATATTGCTGCAGAATCATGTATTTCAAATGGAGCGATGAGTTCTATGAATAGAAGGATAATGTCGCTACGGGGATCCCATTAAGAACGGTTACAGCAAACTTCCTTATGGAAAAATTCGAGGAGCAGGTACAGTTAAACGAGAACAAGAAATCTAATATCTGGTTCCGGTATGTGGGTAATTTATTTGTTTTGTGTTGGCATGACAGGGAGGAACTGGATCGTTTTCACAATAGTCTCAACAGGATCAATCCGAATATTCTGTCTACCATGGATAAGGAGGATGAGGCAGAGGAAGACTAAATTTTCTTGATGTGCTAGTTTTCAAGAAAGAAGATGGTAGGTTGGACCGCAGGGTTTACCGAAAACAGGTGCACACAGTCCGTTACCTACGCTGGGATTCAAACCACCATCGAAAACAATAGCGAGACATCATAAAAACGTTGGCGGGCAGGGCAAGCAAAATCTGCAAACCAGAGCTGCTTGATACAAAATTAAAAAATCTCATCAGTGCATTGCTCAAGAGTGACGTGGCGTGAGTCGTGCTTGGGTAGCTCAGTCGGTAGAGGACTTGCCAGCGAAAGGCAAAGGTCCCGACTTCGAGTCTCGGTCCGGCACACAGTTTTAATCTGCCAGGAAGTTTCATATCAGCGCACACTCCCCTGCAGAGTGAAAATCTCATTCTGGCTCTGCCGGCCGCGGTGGTCTAGCGGTTCTAGGCGCTCAGTCCGGAACCGCGCGACTGCTACGGTCGCAGGTTCGAATCCTGCCTCGGGCATGGATGTGTGTGATGTCTTTAGGTTAGTTAGGTTTAAGTAGTTCTAAGTTCTAGGGGACTGATGACCACAGATGTTAAGTCCCATAGTGCTCAGAGCCATTTGAACCATTTGAATCATTCTGGCACTAAGCTCTATGGGACTTCACATCTAAGGTCATCAGTCCCCTAGACTTAGAACTACTTAAAGCTAACTAACCTAAGGACATCACACACATCCATTCCTGAGGCAGGATTTGAACCTGCGACCGTAGCAGCAGCGCGGTTCCGGACTGAAGCGCTCGGCCACAGCGGCCGGCGAGCTTTTAGACCACTGCGTAAAAACGGAACAATGCGCAAGCGCCGATGAAATCGAAAGTTATCCTGCCTTTAATTAAGAACGTTAGTGACAGCATAGGGAAAACTTGAAAAAGCGTACAGGATACCACGTGTGGGAGGGAGAAGGAGATGTGAATTTTATTTAGATTCTATAAATGAAGTGCAAGGAGTGTTGTTCAACATATAAGTGGTTTATTCAGTGAAACTGCATTAAACTGTATTTGCAGCAATTATTGAAATTTTATCAAATTCATTAAAAATTCACTCACAAATTATTCAAATAATGATAAACATAAAGAAAAAAATGGGTCGACAGATACTGTAGGAATTATAAAAAAGAAAAGAAAACGACAACAAGTGTATTATATAAGGTGCCTGCCTGGTATTTGCCTTTTAACGTGAGCATTGTATGACTTCATTCTTATTTAACATATAAATAAATTTACACGAGACGGGTTTACCTGGTGTAATAAATGAGGAAGAAATAAAATAAAACATCTGAACGAATGACTCTCTTAGCGGGCAGACGGTAAATACTGTGCCTTGCGTCTTTATGAGCATCTAACACATTGCAAGGAAATTGAAGAAAGCGAAAGAAGAATGCGCAGCTAGGAAAGTGGGCGTTTTCTGTATTGCCATGTTCATAGCGTGGTCGACGTGGAGGTGGAGTCGGCTGATTGCGTGTGGCTGCATGAACACTCTGCCGGCGACGTATATTTCTTTACGTACTACACGAATATGTAATAAGAAATGGGGGTTCCTACTTAAAAAAAAAAAAAAACGCAGTTGATATCCGTTTGACCTATGGCAGTGCCAACTAGCGGGCCAACCATAGCGCCACCTGGTTCAGAATCGGGGAATCCGCTGTGCTTACGAATTATGTGGTTGACTGTTATGGGTGGCATATATTCGAATGCCAGGCACTGAAGACATAGAGCATATTTCCTTTGGGAGAGCAGACGTGAAATGAGGGGTTTTCATGGTTTAACGAGCTGAAAACTCTTGTCTCAGTTGAGCAGATTGTCTAGTAATTGTATTTCCAACGTTTCCTTGACCACTGAAACCCAGTAAGATTACCCGGAGGCTAGTTTCTTGACTTCCTCGTAATCGATTAAATGTCCAGTGGAAATACAAATTTCGACCATTGAAGATTTATTGAGCTGTAGAAAGCGGGTTGATAGCAGCTGTTCAGTGCAACGTTCTTGTATTTTCTATGTACGTTTTACCATACTTGCAAGGAATTCCATATGTACGTACACCAGTCTTTCGTAAAAGCAGATCATCATTCACAGACTCCAGAAGACCTTGCATCTTGGTCAGTGGAACAAAAATCACATACACTTTATGCTCCTTCACCATTCTTGCAATTTTTGGAGAAATATTTCCTGCACACGGTAAGAAGGCTATAGGCTTTAGTTCTCTTTCTTCTTTCTCTTCTTTCGGTTGTCTGGTGTTCCCTCTTGCAGACATCTCTTAATTTGGTGGTCTTGACCAATCACGTAATGCGATTTTGTGGACAGTGTGGAGACAGAAGTAATGGGTTGGGTTGGGTTGTTTGGGGGAAGGGACCAGCAAGGTCATCGGTCTCATCGGATTAGGGAAGGATGGGGAAGGACGTCGGCCATGCCCTTTCTAAGGAACCATCCCGGCATTTGCCTGGAGTGATTTAGGGAAATCACGGAAATCTGAAATCAGGATGTCCAGGCGCGGGATTGAACTGGTGTCGTCCCGAGTGCGAGTCCAGTGTGCTAACCACTGCGCCACCTCGCTCGGTAGAAGTAATGGGGTAGCGATATACATATACACTAATGAGTCTAAACATTATGACACCGGCGTGCTATCGATTTAAACCCGTCCAGGCGACAGCAGCGTCACCTGGCGAGGAGTGACTGTCAGTCAGACACACACAGGGCGCGTGTAGTGTCTGTGAGCGCGCTGTTCGTTGCAGAACGGGGAAGGCGCGCTGTCTGACTGAGGGCAGATTATGATGACCCAGAGGCTCAGCGCAATCATTTCGGAAACAGCACGACTTTTCGTGTGTTCGTGGAGTGCTGTGGGGAGTGTCTTAAACACGTGGCGAAGCGAAGGATAAACCACGTCCAGACATCATGGGGTTGTGCGGACAACCTCATTACTTATGTTCGACGTCGCAGGCTGGACAAACTGGTAAAACAGGACAGGCGGCGAACTGTTGCCGAACTAACATTAGACTTCAGTGGTGGGTGGAGTATAGCTATGTCTGAACACAAACACACAGTGCAGCGATCACAACGCTCCTACCGATGGACCTCAGCAGCTGGCGAGCCATGCATGTACCAATGTTAACAAAATGACACCTACCTCTGGAACGAGCACGCGACCATCATCACTGGACGTTGGCGCAGTGGCAGAGTGTTGTATGGTCTGATGAGTCATGATATTTTCTTCGTCATTCCGATGGGAGGGCGCGAATCCATCATCTTTCAGGGGAATACCTCCATGACACCTGTGCTGCAGGACGGAGACAAGCTGACGGTGGCTCCACTACGCTCTGGAAAACATTTATGTGGGCATTCATAGGTCCAGCAGAGCTCTTGCAAGGCTCCATGACAGCCAAGGAGTATCGTACACTGGTTGCAGGCTACGTACACCCCTTAATGACGATCATGTTTCCCGACGGCAATGGCACCTTTCATCAAGATAATGCGCCATTTTAAAAGGCCAGGAGTGTGATAGAGTGGTTCGAGGAGCACAGGTGCGAGTTCCAATTGATGTGATTGCCACCCTGCTCACCAGATCAGAACCTGATCGAACACATCTGGGATGTGATTGAACGTGATATCAAAGGTCAACGCCCCCTCGCCGTAATTTATGGGGATTAGGTGACATGTGTGTGCAGATGTGGTGGCAACTCCCTCCAGTTTCCTACCAAGGCCTCGTTGCTACCATGCCACGAAGCGTCGCCGCTGTTATCTGTGCCAGTGGTGGTTGTACCAGCTTTTAGGTAGGCAGTTATAATGTTCTGGCTGTTCAGTGTATACAGATGTCCGCCCCCGGTGGCAGAGTGGTCAGTGTGACGGATTGTCAATCCTATGGGTCTGGGTTCGATTCCCGACTGGGTCAGGGAATTTTCTCCGCCCAGGGACTGGGCGTTGTGGTGCCTCATCACCATCCTATCATCCTCATCGACTGCAGGTCGTTGAAGTGGCGTCAAATTGAACGACCGGCACCCGGCGAACGGTCTACCCGACGGGGGGGTCCTTAGCCATACGATTAAATAAAGGTGTATACAGGTGACTGTAGTGTTATGTACACAAAAGGACAGTGCATCTATGGAGCTGTTAACTGTAATCAAGTGATGCCTGTGAAAATATTACCGATTTTATTGTGCCCTCTGAACGGAATGGTAGCTGGAGCTAGACACATGGGACGACATTCCATTTCGGATTTCGTTAGGGAATTTAATATTCCGGGATCGACAGCGTCAAGACTGTGCCAAGAAGGCCAAATCTGAGGGATTACTTCTCACCATAGACAAAGCAGTGGCCGACGGCCTCCACTTAACGACTGAGGGCAGCGGCGTTTGCGTAGAGTTGTCAACACTGAGTGAAATAACCGCAGTAAGCAGACTGCATCCGTTAGGACAGTGCGGTAAAATTTGATGTTAATGAGCTATGGTAGGAGAAGACCGACGCGAGTGCCTTTTCTAACAGCATGACATCATCTGCAGCGCCTCGGTTGTGGCCTAGACTGCTGGAAAACCGTGCCCTGGTCATATGAGTCCGCATTTGAGTTGGTAAGAGCTTGTAAGTGGGCTGTTTAGGTTTTTATGTTGGTAACGCCACGTAGCGCTCTGTATGAAAATCACTGACTGTGCTGTGTGCAGTCTGTGGCTGGTTGGACTCATTGTTGGAATATTCGCTTGTGTAGTGTTGGGCAGTTGGATGTGAACAGCACGTCGCGTTGGGCAGTTGGAGGTGAGCCGCCGCAGTGGTGGATGTGGGGAGAGAGATGGTAGAGTTTTGGGAGCGGACGATGTGTGATACTATTAAGGTAAATACACTGTTTGTTCTCTATCAAAATCTTTCATTTGCTAACTATGCCTATCAGTAGTTAGTGCCTTCAGTAGTTGGAATCTTTTATTTAGCTGGCAGTATTAGCGCTCGCTGAATTGCAGTAGTTAGAGTAACTAAGATTTTTGTGAGGTAAGTGATTCATGAAAGGTACAGGTTATTGTTAGTCAGGACCATTCTTTTGTAGGGATTATTGAAAGTCAGACTGCGTTACGCTAAAAAAGATTGTGTGTCAGTTTAGTGACGATCAGAATAAGTAAAGAGAGTCTGAGTACGTTCAGTTTTTCTCAACTGTTTCAGACGTTTCAATTTGACTGTAGGTTTCAATTGTCGTGCAGACCCCACGAAGCCATGGAGCCAAGTTGTCATCAACAAGGCACTGTACAAGCTGGTGGTAGCTACATAATGGTGTGGGCTGAGTTTGCACGGAATGGGCTGGATCCTCCGTATGTTATGCTACTTGGAGGCCGTTTGCAGCCACTCATCGACGTCATGTACCAAAATAACTATAGAATTTTTATGGATCACTATTCCTTGCGATTGGTTTGAAGAAAGTTCTGGATAGTTTGAGGAAAGATTTAGTCGGTCCGATATTCCAACCTAATTCCAATCGAACATCTGTGCAATGTAACCGAAGTGTCAGTTCGTGCGCAAAATCCTTCACCTTCAACACCTTCGCAGTTATGGATGGATATAGACGCAGCATGGCTCACTGTTCCTCCAGGTGACTCCCAACAACTAGTTGAGTCCAAGCCACGTCGAGCTGCTGCACTACACCGGACTAAAAGAGGCCTGACAAGATACTAGGAGATTAGAAGGTGTCTCAAGATTTCTGTCAGCTCAGTGTCTGTCCCTATGCCAACGCCTAAGTGTTGTTGCAGTTCTCAAAAATGGTTCAAATGGCTCTGAGCATTATGGGACTTAACATCTATGGTTATCAGTCCCCTAGAACTTAGAACTACTTAAACCTAAGTAACCTAAGGACAGCACACAACACCCAGTCAACACGAGGCATAGAAAATCTCTGACCCCGCCGGGCATCGAAACCGGGAACCCAGGCGTGGGAAGCGAGAACGCTACCGCACGACCACAAGCTACGGACTGTTGCAGTTCCCAAAACGAATATATACATCATTCTCTTGCAGCTGTTCGTAGTTCAATTCAAAGCTGACAGCAGCGCTGCTGAGAGCCAGCGATCTTCCTTTGACGACTCTGCTATTCGGGCTACAACTTTACTGTATGGGCTTGGTGGCGTCTCCCACCAGTCCAGCGAGGTACAGAGACGTAACTTGTTGCAGATGTTGCCACCAAACATAACGGGCAGTCTTTTTGATGTAAGGGTAAGGGGATATCACTTTTGACACTAGATGCACAGGTGCAGGGGCTTTATCCCTTTTCTCTGGCAAAGAACTGTTTTGGCCCCTGGGTGGTCGACCGGCCTGCACAGCTGCGTGCTAACGCACCCTCCTGCAGACTTTCCAGCGGGCTGGTTGCCTCCGCCGAACAAAAACTCCTGTGGCCGTCGTGTCTTGAAAGTTTGTGTACGCCAGCGTCGACTTTTTAATCTCAGAGGGCAATTGCGATTTATTTATTAGATATGCATATTGATTAAATGGAAATACGTAAAACTGACTCTACCCTATCGAGTTTGGGCTCAAATGAAATGTCTTGATACGCAGAATACGATGGTGAGGTCGGAATATACTAAGAAATGAAGGTCAGGGGAGCACGCCACCTTACAATGATTAGAAAAGTTAGTCCTTTGGAAACTACAGTAAAAGTGGAACACGTCCTAACTGGCTAGGTGCCACTGCCAGAGTGTGTATGTTAATTGCAGGTGAAGCCCTTCATCTGTCTTCAACAGTCAACACATCGTTCCTCTACTATGATCTGCATTGGCTATAGAGAGCGAGGGCAGACTGTCAGCAGGTCACATCCTTATCTAGTATGGATGGTCTGTTAGATCGCTGCAGTTTTTGTCTTGTGATACTTCACACATCCCTGTGAGGTGAAGTACACTCTTAAATGTACTTTCCTATTGGATGGCAAGTGACACATGCTAGAAATCTGGCATTGTTGCTGCGATTTGTTTCTTATTTTTAGGCCTTGAGAGGACTCAGAGATGTGCCATAGTGTTTGGGTGCGTGTTTTTGTCGAAGGTTACAGTTTCTCCATGGTGAGAAAAGCTAATCTTCTACATAGCGTTTTCGATGAAAGAGGGATGTGTGTATTCAAGAACGCCTCAGTGAATTCTCAGATGAGGAGTTTGATGAAAGTGATAATGACTCTGATTTCTAGTATTTAGTGATCGTGTACTAATTTGGAGAAGAACTCGCTAATATAAGAACAAGGCATCGCAATATTGTCTTGCAGCCACCTCGTCTTCAAAAAATTCCGGAAGTCTCGGAGAAAACTTGGTGTTATGGAGATATGAGCCTGAAATGCAGAAATATATTTTTTTTTTGAGAAACGAAAAACATCAACCCTTTGTTGTCCTTGTTTGACGTAAAAACGAGATATTGTGGTGTTCCGGTTTGCTTGAAGAATTATGGAGGTTCTGTATGAAACGCATGCAGGCTGAAAGCAATTACAATCCAGTTCAGTTCCTCAGAAGAATACGGAAGATAATTACTTTATTCTTGATTTTTAAAATAAAAATTTGGCATAATTTCAGCCTTGGTAGCATTATGTGGTGGAATACTCGCCCTACGGTTGAAATGATATTAGTAAACTCAAAATGATTCCAAATACAATTTGTCATAATTGAAATGCGTTTTTCCGTACAGTTATGTTGCGAATGTGTAATACTATCTCCCTGATGATAATTGGTGGATGAATAGAGCGATAACGATGTGTTGTTATTTTAGTAATACATAAAATTAAAATAAGCTGCCAATTTTGATGTTTAAAGTATTCAAAGACGAGAAGGTGCACGCCGCGGTTGAGGCCAAAGACGTGGGCCCCAACGTATTCAAAGTGTTTTAAATTCTACTTTGTTTAAAAAACGCAAATTTTCATAAAATTTGTTTCCAAGAAGTGTAACAAACAACAGAAAAGTCGTGAAAATATATATTCACCTAAACAGAGGTTTTATACATAAAAAATGAAAAGGTAGTGTGAGAGATCCCTCCATACTAATGGTGGTCTTGTCAGCATTCACAGTAGCTATGGGTTAAAATGAACACACAACAGCTGAACCAATGATTTTACGTGGCATGTAGGACACAATAAATTACGCGTGAATGATTCAAGAAAGTATTTTAAGCAAAGTTCGAGATAGTTATTAAGCTGGCTCGGCGAATTACACATTTGGCCATAAATAAAACATGTATGATCGCCCGTAGCTTCTATGGGATTTGCGGATGGCAAATAGAATATGGCTCAGTTGAACCTCTGTAATAAATACAACACAATACACAAGACGCTAAATATCCTACTGATGAGCAGAAGTAATAGTTATGGTTGTCTGTCAAGACCAACACACCAGTAATTCTATTACTTAGAGCTTGCGTCTCTCCTAGGGAGCAAAAATTTTCATCACCTTGAAGCTGAATGTTTAAAGTATTGCGAGATGGTGTTTATTCGAGGATGTGCCATTCAAACTTTAGATAACATATACGATTTATTCCATGTGAAGTTCAGTTACTAACTGGGGTGACTACAATGTATTTCACGTGAAGTTCAGTTACTAAGTAGGGTGAGCAGTTTGTTACGTTACCAAAAATTGTTAGTACAGTTATCCAGGACAAAACTGACATTGAAAACAGTTACTGTCCAGCAATGAAGTTGAATGTTAGATTGTTTAGACGAGAATATTACACTTATCTGTTTTTACAGTTCCTGTTAAAAACAATTACACTCCTATGGTTCATTTAAGTGGGCCCATCATATATATCGCTGAGCCCAACAGTAGTTTAGTTCAGGGTACTTATTGATCACATCACGGCTCTATTAAAAAGCGCATTAATGTAGATTACAGGTTTCACCTATGACGTATTACAATTTCTGAGTTTCGCAGATAGATGTGCGCGTATTGTTGCGTACAGAATGCACATGACTGTGGGGTGAACCCACACTGAGGGTGCACTCGAACGTAGACATTACTCGAGTACTTTTCAACTATCGACTGGCAATTCTGAGTGACGTCCCAATACTTACAGACTGGCGTAAGAGAAAACCGTTACTTTGAAAACTATGTTGTTGTTTTGGTCTTCAGACCAAATACTGGTTTGATGCAGCTCTCCGTGCTACTCTATCCTGTGCAAGCCTCTTCAAAATCCTTCTGAATCTTCTTGCTGTATTCATCTCTTTGTCTCCCTCTACGATCTTTACCCCCACGCTTTCCTCCAGTACTAAATTGGTGATCCCTTGATATCTCAGGATGTCCCCTACAAAACGACACTATTTTTCTTCTATCTGAGAATCTCCTCAGTTACATATGTGAGTGCCATATTGCCAATTACGGTAAATTTCATGAAATCATTAACTAGTGTATTAACTAATCAATGCTGTAGGTCATATTGTAGTGCGAAATTAAGGCAACAAAACTATGCAGTGTGGTCAGAAACAGTGTGAAGAACCTGTAAGCGTGTTGCAGGGTAGGCTGTGCTGAGAAAGAAATAAAAAATTCTCTATGGAGTGCCAAGTCAATTAGCACTGAAGTTAGCCAATCAGGCTGCTGCGAACGCAAATTAAAGTGGCCGACCAGACAACTAGCGTCAACTGTTCTCAAGGCGTAGACGACAGAACAGGAGAATTCTCAGCCTTTGGCTCGGATTCGATCCTCATTACCATCAAAACTGCAATTCTTGTATCGCTCCCTTACTCGGCTACAAGAAACCAAACGAAGGACATGTTTTGCAACACCGTTTAATGCAGGCCACATGAATTTGTTGGCGCAACGGTCTGGTTGGCTAACTTCAATGCTAATCAACTCGGAAACTGGGAACGAATTCTTTTTTTGTCAATTGTTACTCAGCACCACCTACCCCGCAAGATTCTTACAAGCTTTGCGCATTGTTCCTGATCAATCCGTATAGCTGAAGTCCGGAATCTAACAGTAGTTATTACAAGATCTGCTCTGTAAAATAGTACTTGCTATGAGCTTTCAAGATAATTTCTATGGTGATAATAAATTATACATAATTTAAAGTATTTACTGGAACTTGAGAATGCTAATCTTTCAGGTGGTTTAGGTCACCTTTCTCAAATATAATTACTCGCTCGTAGGATTTGGCATGTAACGAACTGTAATACTAACTTGAATTAACTGTAAATTTTAATTAACAATGTCCTAATGAAACCCAATTACAGAAATGTAATCAGATCACTTTAAATGAGGATCTGAATAATTAATTTAAGTGAAATTAAGTCTAAATAGAAGCGTGAGGTTTTAATATTGTTATTGCATGTCAACAGATAAATAAATTGAAAATTACATGAAAATAAAAAAGTTATTTAGGGGGCTAGAAAAACGTAACAGATGGAGAGGATCCATCTGGTACGTCACGACGATATTTCATTTCCAAAGGCACGGGCACTGTGGCAAATACAGCTGTTATGAAATACATGAAATGTATTCACAGTTGTGAATATGGACAACCATCCGGTGTATAATGGAGTGGCTCGAAAGGAGATTTTTCGGTTATTGCGAACGGTCCCTTTATTATTAGGCTATCAAAACACGCTTCACGGTAAGACTAAAACTTCCATATGTCGTCAGCCAAGTGTCTACAACTGCCACTTTTACATCCATTACGTATATTCCCATACAGAACTGAAAGTCGTTTGCTCGGTGTAGTGTAGAAATACGGTACTGCGGTACCCGTGACCATCGGAAGTAAGATGCAATATTCCTTCTGACTTGAATGCATATGAGCAAACGGTTTCACTTGCCACACAACAATGGGCAGATTGTACAATTCATGCTCCGCAGCAATTGCCTCAGTTTGACATTCTCTAGATGCATGTAGCTAAATGTATAATACTTTTCATATCATTACAGAGTATTCAACAAGATCACTACGTAACTCACATATTTCAGTCTCTTGTAATTCATTCTTATCTTTATCATAAATGCATGTTAATACATGAAATTTTGTCACATTTCTACCTGATTACAGACTATTTTAGGCAGAATAAATTAAGTTGTGTCTATGTTATAACCACCCTCGATTATTGAACAGATAGGTAAATTGGCCAGTGATTTGTGTAATGAATAACACCTTCTTCGGTTACAGACTGTCAACCAGACCAATGAATACCATCAGGATCGAGAGGTTGTACCAGCTTTCGAGGACATCATGGATGTCATTGGTTCTAAAGGAAAGTTCCAGAAGAGATTAAACACTGTTTTCATTTGCTATGGCACAATCGTCAATGTGCTGAGCTCGCAAATGTACAATTTCGTTATGCAAACTCCTGATCACTGGTGTCACGTCCCTGGGAGAGAGTTCACCAACTTAACTCTAGATGAGTGGAAGAGCGCCACTATCCCCAAGTAAGATATATATTTAGATATAGTCCATGTCATTTTTATTTAACAGAAGCTGAAAAAATGCGATCTCTTAAATCAATAACAGATATATGTCAGTAGGAATGCAATAGTGACTTCCAATCAGATTTGACCTTTGCCTGTCAGGTCGCTTACATGGAGAGAAATATGCATGACGTCATCATATCCTGCCCCCCTCCTAAGCAACGCCCCTCGTAAGCCATGCCCCATTCTCCTACCCACACCCTCTCCACCTCCATTATTAAGCTATGCTCCCTTTGCAAACCGAACCCCCCTTTTTGGAAACAGGCCAACGAGAGGGTTTCTAAGCCTCACACATATTTAGCTCTCCCAATAACAGCTCAGCGTATACCTGTCCAACCACATTTCTTAACTCATCCTTAAGCTACACCTCCCATTTTCTTGGGAATGGGTCACTCAAAGAGCTTCTAAACCAATGCACATGCATGTCTCCACCACAGCTCAGTATTTTTCTGCTCAGTTACATTCCTCGACTCCTTCTTAAGTCACACACCCCTTCTTTCGAAAAGCCCATTGCAATGGGAGGTACTCGTCCAGTAGTGTTAGCAATTGCATAATGTATGCATGGTGTCGAACATATTTGCACCATTGCTAATGTTAGTCCATTTGCTGTACTCTGAGGCCCTAAAATGGTGAAACATAATTACATAAAGAATTTGAAAAGGTATTATTGGCTTAATTCGATATATTTTCTGATTTAGATAAGGCTGTTGCGAGTAGTTTGTGCATTAAAATTTGTCTATTGAACATTCGTAATTTTCTAGTGACCTTTATCTCGTAATTTGAAGTTTTACAGAAAAAATACATGAAGTTAGAGCTAGTTCCACAGCAAAATCAATAACTTATTTTTGTTTAGCTATATTTGAAAGTATCTGTAAGCGGAACTGAAAAACATTTTTGCTCACTTACTATGTACTATAATTTTGAGTTCTTAAACCACTCTATTCTAAGTAAAAGGAGCTGAATTTTGGTGATGCGATGTGGGGGCTGTATCTGTCATTCCAAATAATGTTCAATGTATGGTGGGTACAAAAAACGAAGTCTCATCGCCTGATATTTGTAAAAGTTTTTCGGGAACGCTTCACCTTGGCCTTACCTTATTCGAACACTGTTTTCCCCCAAAACTTACCAAGGTTAGAGCCAAGTCTACAAAAAAGCCATGGATTAGTCGAGGAATAGGGGTATCTTGTGAAACAAAAAGAAAACTGTATCTGTCAATCCGAAACAGTTCCAATGTTGATGCTATAGCACATTACAAGAAATACTGCAAAATATTAAAGACTGTAATATGGATGTCAAAGCAAATATATTACAAGGAAAAGATAGTCATATCAGATAACAAAATAAAGACAATATGGGATATAGTGAAGGAGGAGACTGGTAGAACCAGACATGAAGAGGAACAAATAGCATTAAGAGTAAATGATACATTGGTGACAGATATGTATAGTGTTGCAGAACTTTTTAATAAACATTTTGTAACTGTTACCGAAAAGATGGGGTTGTCAGGTTCGGTAGATGCTGCTATGGAATACCTCAGACCAGAAATTTCTAGCAACTTCCATAATATGAATTTGACCCTCACTACGCCAACAGAAATAATGTCCATCATAAACTCTTTAAAATCAAAAACATCTAGTGCATATGATGAAATACCAACAAAGTTAATTAAAGAATGTGATTCTGAGCTACGTAACATATTAAGCTATCTGTGTAACCAGTCATTTATCAGTGGAATATTTCCTGAATGGCTGAAATATGCTGAAGTTAAGCCACTGTTTAAGAAGGGAGATAAAGAAACAGCATCAAATTTCCGTCCAATTTCACTGTTGCCAGCATTCTCAAAAATTTTCGAAAAAGTAATGTACAGTCGGCTTTATAACCATCTTATCTCAAATAACATACTGTCAAAGTCACAGTTTGGATTTCTAAAAGGTTCTGATATTGAGAAGGCTAACTACACTTACAGTGAAAATGTGCTTAATTCATTAGACAAAAAATTGCAGTTAACTTGTATATTTTGTGATCTGTCAAAGGCATTTGACTGTGTAAATCACAATATCCTTTTAAGTAAATTAGAGTATTATAGTATAACAGGAAATTCTGCAAAATGGTTCAAATCTTATAACTCTGGCAGGAAACAAAGGGTGTTATTAGGAAAGAGACATGTATCAAGCTATCAGGAAGCATCCAGCTGGGAACTAATTACATGTGGGGTGTCACAAGGCTCCATTTTAGGGCCCTTACTTTTTCTTGTGTATATCAATGACCTTTCGTCAGTAACATTACCAGATGCCAAGTTCGTTTTGTTTGCTGATGATACATACATTGCAATAAATAGCAAATCAAGTGTTGTCTTGGAAAGATCAGCTAATAAAATATTTGTGGACATTAATCACTGGTTTCTAGCTAATTCTTTGTCACTAAACTTTGAAAAAACATACTACATGCAGTTCAGAACTTGTAAGGGGTGTCCCACGAGTATATGTCTAACATACGATGACAAGAAGTTAGAAGAAGTGGACAGTGTTAAATTCTTGGGATTACAGCTTGATAATAAATTCAACTGGGCGGAGCACACCACAGAACTGCTGAAGCGTCTTAACAAATCTCTGTTTCCAATGCGAAATTTGTCAGACATAGGGGATATAAAAATGAAAAAGCTGGCATACTATGCTTACTTTCATTCCATAATGTCATATGGGATTATTTTTTGGAGTAATTCATCAAGCCAAGCTGAAGTTTTCTGGGCACAAAAACGTGCAGTAAGAGTTATATGTGGTGTTAACTCAAGAACATCCTGTAGAAGCATGTTTAGGGAACTAGTAATACTAACTACTGCTTCTCAATATATTTATTCCTTAATGAAATTTGTCATTAAAAATATATCACTTTTTCAAACCAACAGCTCAATTCAATGAATCAATACGAGAAATAAGAATAATCTTCACAAGGATTTAAAGTCACTTAGTCCTGTACAAAAAGGTGTGCATTATTCAGGAACACACATTTTCAATAACTTGCCAGCAGCTATAAAAAGCTTAACAACCAATGAAATTCAGTTTAAGAGAAGCCTAAAGGATTTATTGATGGACAGCTCCTTCTACTCCATTGATGAATTTCTCAGTAAAACCAACTGATTTGTATATATATATATACACACACACACACACACATATATATATATATATATATATATATATATATATATATATATATATATATATATATATATACACTCCTGGAAATTGAAATAAGAACACCGTGAATTCATTGTCCCAGGAAGGGGAAACTTTATTGACACATTCCTGGGGTCAGATACATCACATGATCACACTGACAGAACCACAGGCACATAGACACAGGCAACAGAGCACGCACAATGTCGGCACTAGTACAGTGTATATCCACCTTTTGCAGCAATGCAGGCTGCTATTCTCCCATGGAGACGATCGTAGAGATGCTGGATGTAGTCCTGTGGAACGGCTTGCCATGCCATTTCCACCTGGCGCCTCAGTTGGACCAGCGTTCGTGCTGGACGTGCAGACCGCGTGAGACGACGCTTCATCCAGTCCCAAACAGATCCGGAGATCTTGCGTGGCCAGAGCACGTTGGGTGGCACGGGATACATGCGGACGTGCATTGTCCTGTTGGAACAGCAAGTTCCCTTGCCGGTCTAGGAATGGTAGAACGATGGGTTCGATGACGGTTTGGATGTACCGTGCACTATTCAGTGTACCCTCGACGATCACCAGTGGTGTACGGCCAGTGTAGGAGATCGCTCCCCACACCATGATGCCGGGTGTTGGCCCTGTGTGCCTCGGTCGTATGCAGTCCTGATTGTGGCGCTCACCTGCACGGCGCCAAACACGCATACGACCATCATTGGCACCAAGGCAGAAGCGACTCTCATCGCTGATGACGACACGTCTCCATTCGTCCCTCCATTTACGCCTGTCGCGACACCACTGGAGGCGGGCTGCACGATGTTGGGGCGTGAGCGGAAGACGGCCTAACGGTGTGCGGGACCGTAGCCCAGCTTCATGGAGACGGTTGCGAATGGTCCTCGCCAATACCCCAGGAGCAACAGTGTCCCTAATTTGCTGGGAAGTGGCGGTGCGGTCCCCTACGGCATTGCGTAGGATCCTACGGTCTTGGCATGCATCCGTGCGTCGCTGCGGTCCGGTCCCAGGTCGACGGGCACGTGCACCTTCCGCCGACCACTGGCGACAACATCGATGTACTGTGGAGACCTCACGCCCCACGTGTTGAGCAATTCGGCGGTACGTCCACCCGGCCTCCCGCATGCCCGCTATACGCCCTCGCTCAAAGTCCGTCAACTGCACATACGGTTCACGTCCACGCTGTCGCCGCATGCTACCAGTGTTAAAGACTGCGATGGAGCTCCGTATGCCACGGCAAACTGGCTGACACTGACGGCGGCGGTGCACAAATGCTGCGCAGCTAGCGCCATTCGACGGCCAACACCGCGGTTCCTGGTGTGTCCGCTATGCCGTGCGTGTGATCATTGCTTGTACAGCCCTCTCGCAGTGTCCGGAGCAAGTATGGTGGGTCTGACACACCGGTGTCAATGTGTTCTTTTTTCCATTTCCAGGAGTATATATATATATATATATATATATATATATATATATATATATATATATATATATATATATATATATATATACACAATATAACTTCTGCGCAATTTCAGTGTAGTAATGTGTTCATTGTAAATGCGTGTGTGTGTGTGTGTGTGTGTGTGTGTGTGTAAGTACAATCTAACTTCTGCGCAATTTCAGTGCAGTAATGTGTTCATTGTAAATAAGTATTATAGTAGTTGTATTACATGTTTATTACCTTATAAATAAATAAAAAACTTTTTTATTTTAATTTCAGTGCGTTAGTATTTGTAAAATGACTTTCATATATTGTTCATTAAAAAAAGACGATCATTCCACTTGGGACCTGTGGAATGGTACATTAGCTTATTTGTTTTAGTTGTAAATATTTGTCATGTATTGTTGTTTTTCAAATGGCTCTGAGCAATATATTGCTAATATAATCTAATCTAATCTTAGCAAACACTATTTTGGGAGGGGTGGATGGGCGGTAACGATAATACAGGACGATGTGCACAAGAAAAATACCCCTGACGTTATGGACTGGCTGATATAGCTTTTAATTCCTTTAGATTTTAGGTGTACTGGATATTATGTTCCACTGCGATCACAAAAACAAAATTTCATCGCCTAACGTTATGTTAGAAGTTTTTTGTTGTGAAGACGATAGTGCATGATGTTCTACATTGGAAAAACTGTAACTGTCGTTTTCTGGCGAATATGAGTTCTTATTCCTATTTTGTTGGTTTTTCCTGTGGAGCCTAGAAATGTGAAACATTATGATTTACTATTAGGAGTTTCGAGAGAAAGCAGCATCTGTTATTGCAAATAATGCTCAAGAAACAGTGGATACAATAAACGAACTATCATCAACTGACGTTTTTAGAAATTTTTCAGTAATGGTTCCCTTTACCAAACATCATTTTCGGATAAACGATTGCAGGCTTTCAAACAACTACGCGCCCTCCGACTCATCGTTGAAATCTTTAAAGTTTTTGCTGGTTTAGTTGTCTAGGGGCTGGGATACGTAGTTGCCGCATTACAGGCCAAATACTGCTGAGTCTATACATACGATAAGAATGCACACATGAAACGAATGGTCAAAGGTTTCTATCACTCGGCAGTTGCGAATTATGAAAGTAACATATAAATTTATAAATGAAAGATTGCAATTAAATAAAATCTGCATGTACTATCTAACGACTTTAAATGATGAGTACGATAGTAGAAGTACTTTTGAGAATGTGGTATATTTCTGCAAAACACTTATTGGTGTCGATGGCCCAGCAATTAAATAAAATATACACTCCTGGAAATGGAAAAAAGAACACATTGACACCGGTGTGTCAGACCCACCATACTTGCTCCGGACACTGCGAGAGGGCTGTACAAGCAATGATCACACGCACGGCACAGCGGACACACCAGGAACCGCGGTGTTGGCCGTCGAATGGCGCTAGCTGCGCAGCATTTGTGCACCGCCGCCGTCAGTGTCAGCCAGTTTGCCGTGGCATACGGAGCTCCATCGCAGTCTTTAACACTGGTAGCATGCCGCGACAGCGTGGACGTGAACCGTATGTGCAGTTGACGGACTTTGAGCGAGGGCGTATAGTGGGCATGCGGGAGGCCGGGTAGACGTACCGCCGAATTGCTCAACACGTAGGGCGTGAGGTCTCCACAGTACATCGATGTTGTCGCCAGTGGTCGGCGGAAGGTGCTCGTGCCCGTCGACCTGGGACCGGACCGCAGCGACGCACGGATGCACGCCAAGACCGTAGGATCCTACGCAGTGCCGTAGGGGACCGCACCGCCACTTCTCAGCAAATTAGGGACACTGTTGCTCCTGGGGTATCGGCGAGGACCATTCGCAACCGTCGCTATGAAGCTGGGCTACGGTCCCGCACACCGTTAAGCCGTCTTCCGCTCACGCCCCAACATCGTGCAACCCGTCTCCAGTGGTGTCGCGACAGGCGTGAATGAAGGGACGAATGGAGACGTGTCGTCATCAGCGATGAGAGTCGCTTCTGCCATGGTGCCAATGATGGTCGTATGCGTGTTTGGCGCCGTGCAGGTGAGCGCCACAATCAGGACTGCATACGACCGAGGCACACAGGGCCAACACCCGGCATCATGGTGTGGGGAGCGATCTCCTACACTGGCCGTACACCACTGGTGATCGTCGAGGGTACACTGAATAGTGCACGGTACATCCAAACCGTCATCGAACCCATCGTTCTACCATTCCTAGACCGGCAAGGGAACTTGCTGTTCCAACAGGACAATGCACATCCGCATGTATCCCGTGCCACCCAACGTGCTCTAGAAGGTGTAAGTCAACTACCCTGGCCAGCAAGATCTCCGGACCTGTACCCCATTGAGCATGTTTGGGACTGGATGAAGCGTCGTCTCACGCGGTCTGCACGTCCAGCACGAACGCTGGTCCAACTGAGGCGCCAGGTGGAAATGGCATGGCAAGCCGTTCCACAGGACCACATCCAGCATCTCTACGATCGTCTCCATGGGAGAATAGCAGCCTGCATTGCTGCGAAAGGTGGATATACACTGTACTAGTGCCGACATTGTGCGTGCTCTGTTGCCTGTGTCTATGTGCCTGTGGTTCTGTCAGTGTGATCATGTGATGTATCTGACCCCAGGAATGTGTCAATAAAGTTTCCCCTTCCTGGGACAATGAATTCACGGTGCTCTTATTTCAATTTCCAGGAGTGTATGTTGAATAACAGGGAAACAATAGATTCCTACAGGGCGTAATTGGTTATGAACAACAACACAGCTCACGAGACATTCATTTCTAAACGCACACTACGTCTTCACTGTAAAAGCCACGGAAAACTCACAAGTGCACGAGTCGGCACTGCGAAGTTTCTGTATTTGCCGCGACCACGCGCAAACTGTCCCGCTGTCCAAGTCTTTCCTCCGACTGTGCGTCCGTCGCGCTGTACTGTCCGCATGCAGCACTCACTCCCGTGTGTTGTGTCCCGTACTGTCCACAACCGCCCCGTGTCCTCTCCGGAAACTCGCTTCCATCCAGTCTCCCGATTCACGACCGCTCTAATTGGCTAGCGTCCTCGCGCCATGCCTTCATGCCAACGCACAGTCACAATCATAATGAAACATACCAAATACTGGATTTACATATAAATAACTTTAAATTAAATAAATATTCCTATGGCTGGACCATAAACACGCTCTAACACACATTATTAAACACATAAACAATTAAATAAACATATATCAAAAGAAAAGAAGCAAAAGTTAGGCCAAGAGTCTAACGTCTCTGTGCTTTCTAAAACACAGTAAATATTTAACCAATTTGTTCATGAATAGCATATATCGGGTACAAACAAAGGCATAGATGAATAAATATATTTATAAGCATGCTGCTACTGTTTTTTCGTGTAACTGTGGAGTACTTATGGCCTGACGCGATCGATAATAATCGGCTGCTTTGACCTCCAATAACTCATGTACTATTCAAGTTACATGCCTGTAATTCATACCAAATTAGGTTTACACTAATAGCTTTCTAAAGATATGGCGATCGACAGAATCGGATGAAGCGTTTACATTTTGGAAATTCGTTGCTGGGTGTTACTTGTGTAATTCATTGTCAGATACAAATCTTTAAACTAATATAGATACTGGAAATCTGATTACAGCATCATAATCGTCGTTCAAATAATAGTAATGTACATGTTTCTTCTTGAGGTATCATGATTCATCTGTCTACTATTAATTTCTATACGAACTGTGAAACGTCTGCCATTATTTAAAATATCGGAGCGCCAATGTTTCGAGTCAGCAGTAGGTGTAGTGTGGTGGGTAAATAAGGGAAACACAACTCTTCGAATCCTCACGTCTTTTGGGGCAGCAACCTACATTCATGAGGGGCACCAATTGGCAGTAATGAATCTGACAGGAAAGCTTAAGGTGATACTGCTGCTCATGACGCAGAAGTGTAACAGAAGAGAATGCACGGTCAGCTCGGACTCTCTGCCGCCATTAAGCTACATCTTGCCAGCTACAAGGTACTGTAGATTACCTGAAAACTCTACCCAATATACATCTTGGAAGACAAAATTAAACAGACGTACGTACACAGATAATTCCGTCCACAGGCGTTACCTTTCTTATTTTTCGTCATACTCCACACCTCAGCCATCTAAAAATATTACTAACATGACTAGTAGATATCAAAATTAATTAAAAAAAGCAACGCTTAAGAATCTACAACCGATGCAGTTCACGGGTGTCTTTCCCACTGTCTTACACACTAAATACGCGCAACAATGTGACCAAAACAACGAATTAAAATTTCACAGCTACCAAAAAAACTGATCTACCTATGAAATAATGATCACTAACGAGTCAGAAACAACCGCTTCCTAATGAAAGTGTCACGACTTACTCACTGCCGTCATTGATTCCATAAAATAAAGTTACGTACCAGTCTGTTTTCTGTTATCTCGTACCTGCTGCCCCCGATTTTATTTTTTTTTTGTCACACTTCAATTTTCTCTAAAAAGAACCCCTTTAGTGCGAGGTCGCAGGTTAAATCTTTGGCAAGACTAATTTGAAAGTCTTGTGTTAATAATTATGACGTGACAAATAGTGGCAGCTAATGACTCACCATGTACGTCAGCAGGACCACATAAAATTACTGTCCAGAAGCTGCAGAGATCAACCTTCTATGGGATCTATGTATTACACTTCACAAAAAGGACATCGTCGACATTCAAGAAATTGTCAGAGCAAATCATTAACTTGCACCATGAACACAGAATGGAAAATGGCGTTCCACGGAGATCACAATGGTTCACATCATCAAGATCGAACCGGACTGCTTCGGAGTTACAAACCATGGAGGACGTTCAGAAAGGTATCCAATTTTAAGGAATGCATATAGAATCATACTGGAGTAACGGAGTGATGAGAACTGATGGAATGTGATGGTATGTAATAGAATCCGAAACTGTCTGCCTTACAGCTTATGTGAACCTGGCTAAACTTTAATGCATAGTTAGACATAGTGCGATAATATGTGGTTCAGACACGGGAAAAAAAAACATCCAGAGGCTGAATTTGTCATGTTGTTCCAGGTGGTGTGATCTGCAATGTCACGCACTTTTCAGGACTGATAGTATGCCTTAAAGAAGTATGATTCTTATACGGAGACCAAGAATCAAGCGGAAGCAAGTTATTTTGATCAGCTATGGCTCAAAAGTAGTACTCATACAGTAGATGTATTTTCCTTAAGCCCATTTTCCCACTCTTGCTTGCTGTGACGTAAATATTCACTACTGTCCTTCCAAGATCACCCACATGAGGAGGAATCGTATGTGCCAGAGCACCTCAAATTCTCGAAGCACAGTAAATAACTTTCCAGCAAATTTATCATCCACATTAACAGACACAAAAATTGTATACAAAATGCAAGGCCTTGATGTTCGTTGATATTGATACAACTCACCTGGTGCCTCTAATTTCCAGGGTTCCTTTCAAATGCATTTCCTCTTCAAATCCCGATTTGTCGAAACTGAGAAAAAATTCCTTACTGAATGAAGTTTGTTTATCTGATTTATAAATTTCTGGGCCGCTTCCACATCGTCAAGTTGATTCTTTGTTTGAAATTCCGTCATATTACGTCTTACTCGAAATCTATTCATAATTGTTTTTTTTTTTTACTATGCTGTGGATGATTTTTCAAATACGTAAATATGTTTTATTACCCGGCACTCGTTGGACAACGATTGTCCTTTATTGCGTTTCGCTATAGACGGGATTTGTGGCTTTCTGTCCAAGGGATGATTAACTACATCACTTGATACCTGTTTCAGTATCACTTTCACTTGTTAAGCATGTATATGAAGATTGTATCTGTTCTTTCGGACACGTCCAAAACAATAGATACCATCTTCATATAGTTAAGGCTAACCGGTCATTGACCTCCTTCTTCTGTGCTGGATGCACACGCATTGCCCGAACTCTTACGGGACTCGGTAAGATTGTCTGCCGCAAGTAATGAGTATAGTGGGCAGGTGCACTACGAATGTAGTGTGTGGACATTAAGTTGGGAATGTGGGTCTCACGGGGAGCATGGAAGGGTTAATCTCTGCAGTCGCACTATTCTCCGTGCCCTCGGTGGCTCAGATGGATAGGGCGTCTGCCATGTAAGCAGAAGATCCAGGGTTCGAGTCCCGGTCGGGGCACACATTTTCAACTGTCCCCGTTCATGTATATCAACGCCTGTCGACAGGTTAAGGTCTTGATTTAATTATCATTTCATGTTAAGCATGTACCTTCATCACTGTACTCCTCATGTACATTGTCCACACTGGCGAGCGTATACGACACCACACAAACCGCTGACTCATCTCGCAGAAGCGCTAATTTTCATATGCCTCTTCCTGCTCAGGCTGTGAAATTCGTTGTGTTCCTCTCTGACGAAATGTCGATAACTTCTGTTGTAGATACAATGGAATATTTGCGTTGTGTGTCGTCCCCATTGCTCTGTTCTGTATTAACACCACTAGCACAGTAGCACGATTGTGAATTACTCGTCAACTAAGCAGTTCAAATACGCCCCGTAACCTCATGCTGTGCTCACCAGTGGATGCTTCCAGTGCCTCCACCTGTTCCATTAGACGGCTATATTTTGGTTGCATGGAAGACGCTGTATGAGGTACAAAATGCTGTGAAAACATTATTGGCTTTTTGCGACCTAGCATTCAGAGGGTTTCTTGTAAGAATTGTAATTGAAAGTGGAGATGAAAAATTCTAACAGTCAAATAACTTACTGCCAGGTGACGTCGTCGACCACCGCCCATATTTCGATAGGAGCACACCCTGCCATTCTCAAGGCACAACTGCAAGGAGGAAGCAATGTGCAAGGGAATTTAATACCTAGGTTCACAGAGGAGAAACAAGTAAGATACCACACACAGAACAAGTAACAGCAGAGTCAACACACAGCCAAAGACAACCTACATCAGAAATATCGACAGTGACTATAAATCAACAGGTCAGGTTGCACTAATTGTGTCCCTCTGTTTTTTTGATGAGAGAGAGTCGGATTCCAAGCAGCATTTAAACAAAATCCACAATCTCTGTTTATAAGGTTGTTTGATAGTTTGATTTCAACAGCTTCCTTAATAACACTATCCCAATAGCTGGACGTGCAAGCCAGAATCTCCGTGTTGTTGTATTTCATAGGATGACTGGTGTCAAGGCAATGTTCTGCAATAGCGGAGTTGCTCGGGTGTTGTGAGCATGTGTGACGCTTATGTTCAATACACCGGTCTTGCACGGTCCTGATTGTCTGACCAATATATGACATGCCACAACTGCAAGGAATACGATAGACACCAGCCGTACGTAAACCAAGGTCATCTTTTACGGACGCCGAAAGGGCCTTAATCTTAGAAAGTGGTCGAAAAACACATTTCACATCATATTTCCGCAAAATACTGCCAATCCTGTTTGAAATGCTTCCTGCTTAATGCAAAAAGGCCCTAGACTTAGGTGCCACTTCGTTGGTATCGTCACTCACCCGTTGCATAGAAGGCTGATAGCTTAACGCACGTTTGATGTGCCTCTCACTATAACCATTCTGACGAAACGTGACTTCGAGATGTGGTAGCTCAGCTGCCAAACTATCAGAGTCTGAGATAACTTGGGCCCTGTGAACTAAGGTACGAAGTACTCCTTCACACTGAGCTGGATTGGGACAACTACCAGCTCGCAGATACAAGTCAGTGTGAGTAGGCTTCCTATAAACAGAACGACCCCAACATACCATCAGTCTTCCTTCTGACCAACACATCAAATAAGGGAAGGCATCCATTCTTTTCCACCTCCATAGTGAACTGGATATTCGGGTGGACTGAATTCAGGTGTTGCAAAAACCGGTTTAAATTCTCACTACCTTGAGGCCAGACAACAAAAGTATTGTCTACATATCTGAAAAACACGCAGGTTTCAAGGTCGCTGACTCCAATGCACGTTCCTCAAATTCCTCCATAAACAAACTGACCACAATAGGTTTAACACTGTCCAATTAAAACTATATTTCCAAGGTCTGAGAGTCCACAATTGCATTCGTTAATCAATGTTCAAGGGTGCTCACCTAGTCATGGCACTGGCCAGTGTGACGCCCTTTGTGTGATGGTTGATGGCAGCAATGTGTATGTGGGTTGTGTGAACCTGACGTAGGTAACAGGAAAAGCATTGAAGCGGAAAATGGCACAGAGGTCGTTGCCAGGACGCTCAGTCAGAACAGCTCTTGGCAGGCTGCTTTGACATATAGTTTGAAGGTGGTCCTCATGGAGGTGAGCGTTGTGCACCATACAACTGGGCGCCAGGATTCCTGGTAACAAGTGGCTGATAGGGCGACAAGCACACAGCGTCTGCTGGATGATGGCAAGTTGAAAGTGCTGCTACAAGGGCGGCACAAAGGGCTGCAGTATATGAGTCGCATGGCTACAGGTTACAGTGGGCTGGTGTGGCCATCGCGAGGCAGCACCATTTTGTCGACAGGTTGGTAATGGAATGAGGCTAGTGGAGTATGTGACTAAGTGGCAGTAAGGAACATGATCTGCAGCAGGGGCAGATACAGCAGATGAGCCACTTTGCTACAGGTTGCTGCAGCCTGGTGTAGCCATGACAAAGGTGGCCTAATGATGGGTCAGCTACAGAATAAGGTTGGTGGCGTGAAATGGAGCACATAAGTAAGTGGCATCAAGCAGCATGGTCCACAGCAAAGACAACTATAGCAGATGGGCTGCATGGATTCAGATTTCAGAGGGCTGGTGCAACTATGGCGTGCAAAGTGCGATGGTGGCGATGGAGGGGGCATGGCATGAGGTTGGTAGCGTCAAATGGGCACATGTGTGAGTGGCTTGAGACAGCATGGTCTACGGCACAAACAGCTATAGCAGATGGGACACATGGCTGGAGGTCGCCATGGCGAGGAGACCACGATGCCGGCAGCACTGTGGCTGGCAGCTAAGCCATGCACTGATGAGCAGCTTGCCACGGTGGGACTGGCATGGCAAGCAGGCAGGCAGGTGTTGAGGGGTGCTGGTGGTTGACCTGCAGCCAATGGGGCATTCCTCTGGCCAGCAGCATGCCGTAACAATCAGTCACAGTGCACTAATGCGCTCTGTCCTCCAGGGGAGGCACTGGCAAGCAGCTCACTTGCACGATGACAGTAGGTGACGAGCTTGTGCTCAGCTCACACACAGCAGTGTGGCTTTTAAGTTACACTCTGCCCCAGTCATACTGGAATGCGCTAATGAGGTGCATGTCAGGCCACACAGGAAGACATGACCACTAAACGCCTGGCTTGCACAGAGTAACAGCAACAACTATTATAACTGGCCACAAAGTTTTGAATTTGAACCAAAATTTCATGGTCATCCTCCATACTGAACAATGGGTTGGATTCTGATTTTGCCACCAGATGTGCAGGATGTAGAACAGGAGCATCGGAAGGCAGGTGGGGAAATAAGAGATTTAAGTGAAGAATACTTGATCTGTAGTCTTGGTTCTCAGAATATGGGAAAGGCTTCCCTTGGGGCACAGATAAAGGTTGATTACCAGTCTAGGTGTCTGGACAAAGAGATGAACTAAGTAGGTTGCGGGACAGGTGTTGTTTAGTTTCGTGAGAGTGGTGGCTGGTACTGGTGAGCAGGACCATTGGTGGACGGCAGGAGTTGTCCGTTCTTGCCAAAGTCTGTATCACAAGAGAGAGTGGCAGCTGTGCTTTTCCTGTCAAGACTCTCCAGCAACCACAGACATGACCCCCATATTCATGTCCCGCATTGGCTAAACGGTGGCACAGGTACGCTGGTTTGTTGTGCAGAGACGCTGTTGTGGGTCATATGATGTTGACCTTAGTAGCTTCCTCTTAAATGAATTGCTTCTGTCCTGAAGAACACGTTTGATGACAGATAGGCATAGTTGAAATTATAATGCAAGAGAACTTGAGCTGGCCGTTGTAGCCAAGCGGTTCTAGGCACTTCAGTCTTGAGCCTGAAGCTGCGCGACTGCTACGGTCACAGGTTCGAATCCTGCCTCGGGCATGGATGTGTGTGATGTCGTTAGGTTAGTTAGGTTTACACAGTTCTAAGTTCTAGGGGACTGATGACCTCAGCTGTTATGTCCCATAGTGCCCACAGCCATCTGAGAACTTGAAAGACTCAAAGAAAAATAAAATATGAAATTATGCATGAAATTTCCTTAATATCTGAAATAGGCTTGCCACTCTGTACTGAAATTAGGCGACAGTGTGGGAAAGAACTTGAACTTAACGAAAAAGTATACAATTTGCACATGTACTACTTACATCTCTCTCTTCACTTCCCTCTGTCCCTCTTCCTCTGTCTCTCTCTCTTTTTCTATCTCTGTCTGTGTGTCTGTCTGTCTGTCTCTCTATCCTCCTTCCTGCATCCCCCTTCTCTCTCACTCTCTCTCTCTCTTACACACACACACACACACACACACACACAGAGTTAAAACTTTAAAACTTTCCACACAAATTTTACTCAAGAATAATAAATATCACTGAAATGCAACTGAATGAAGTGGAAATATAACTGTCACAGACAAATTTCTTAAATATAATATTAACAAGAACAAAATAACAAATGCAAACATTAGTTATATTTTAGCATCAGAAGGAAAAATGCTGTATCAATAACAGACTAATCAGCGAACTGATGGTAAAATCAGTAAATGATTTAATCAGAAACAAGAAAACTCAGAGAAAGATACAGAAAAGTAACAGACGAGCACATTAAAGAAATAAAACTATAGGAAAGGGATTATGGAGGAGAAGTCATAATTACAAAAACGGGCAGAAGTTATATTGTAATGGTCAAAGATTTAGAGTAATATATAAATAAAACAAATACGAATAATATAAGAAAAAACATTGTTGAAGAACTTAAGTTTGTCGAACTATTGGTCGTCAAAAACTTACAAAAAAGATAAAAAAGTCGTCAACACAACAGCAGAGAAGCCAGGTCCAAAGTACATAAAGAAAATACCCCCATGAGATCAGTTAACAGTTTCAAGAATGATGCTACCTGCTACATGGAAAAGTTCACACATTGACACTAACCTAAGCATTAAATACTACAGAGAAAACAGAAGTATATAAAGCTCCTTCACATTAACCTAAAAAATAAAAGATAAAACGATCGGAAAAGAATAACTGACAGGAATCCCAGAAACCTCACAAATCCAAAATACTGATACAGATCAACTAATATGAATCATGAATTTAATCACAGTGCAAAACAACAGTCAATATGATAAATCATATGCTTACAGTGGAATGGAAACTGTTGTACAGAACGTAGCGGAATGGGGTCTAGCTGGTGGTTGTGCAGCCATGGGGATGAATTTAAGTAATAAATTATTAAACATAAAATACATGTGAGCAACAGCATGCTGTTACACATTCTGTAAATTAATATATTCTCCTGTAGCTCCTAGAAGTCCCTGAGCTGGGCTTAAACCATTCAGTGCAGCCGATATCTTTCACACAATGAATAGAATTAAAATCGAGCCTTCGCCATTAGATACGTAATCGTGTACTAACATCCACAATTTACAGAGTGTGGCCATCAGCCGTAACCACTAATGACAATAGAGACAACTTCTGCAATTAAACATAAGAATACCAGTCAAGTCCTAGATTTATCTGGGACGAGGTAAATAACATATAAATACACATTGGTCTACTGCTACTACTTCCACTAGACAGCGACCACACAAGCTACCCACACACTACACCAAACGACCGACACAAATATCTTAAAAAATCTAATATATTAACACACACAATTGATTCTGTAGTTCGAAGAAGGGAACTAATCGAAAATCTTGTTTTGTGAGTAAATACAAAAAAAAAAAAAAACTTTCGCCTGTTCTTAATTCTAATTTTGTCTTAACCAAACAGTTACATTACTTTCTTTACATTAGACTCCTATATCAGAACCTTAGGACGATGAATTGTTGTGAAGGAGGCGTCACAATATTAAAAACCGAGAATTTGTTCCCTTCTTGAAACTGATTATGAATTAAGTGCTAAAACTTCATATTACAACATCACAGTCAGTTACATTTTCACAAATCATTTAAAAAAATACGGCATTTGGAAGAAACATCTATACTTCTCACAGGCATTGAAAGCCTTATCTATGAAATTTATTCTGAAGACCATCAATGGGCTTCATTTTCTCCACCCTCGCAGTAGCTGTTGTTGGTCACATCAACACCGCCTCGCAAAGTGGCCAGTTCTGATATGGAATGTATGTAACTATCTTGGGTACATGTTGCATCTTCATGTCTTGTATCGGGATTTTTTCACTGCACACGGTTTCTGATGGAATGTGGGGCATCCTGCATTGTTCTCTTGCGGTAAAGAAAATATTTTTCACCAAAATATCAGACAACGCGGACACAGTTAATTAACCCCTGCGGAAGGAATAATGTAACTGCCTGAACTTGTAAATCGAAAATGGGGACTTTTACAGGAACTTTGTTGATTATTTGTGGAATTAAGGCCACCAATTGTTGAAATCCAGTGTATTTTCATCAGAGATTTGAGTAATATTGCATCTTATTTTCCTTGTGAATTGAATTAAATCAGTGTATTGTTGTGGTATTTAAATTCTGTGTAGTCGTTTGATTTTCCTTTCCACAGTCCCAAAATTGCGATTACCGTGAAGAAAGGAGTGCCCTCGCTTTGGGAGGTACTAACGTATCACATATTTTTGTGAATCAACCAGTAGCTACGAATGCAAGGAGAAAGCACAATGAAGTGGTGTTAGAGTTTTGACCTTATCAGATGCCACCGAGAACATGAAGTTATTTAATCTCAGGATTCAAATTGTTCATTTGCAACAGCAGCATGCTACATACTTCGTCAGGAAATGTGGCCTACAACAAAAACCATGGCATCGCATTAGAAACTCCAAACAAACACGATTTTGAAACATGTAGCTTAGCTACTACATCAATAACTTATTCTTCGTTTGCTTCAATGACGGATATGTAAACTCAGACGTTCCAAATTAAACACAAAACAATGCCATGATGCACTGAAAACGTGATGTATTAAAAAACTTAACAGCAGGTAGGACCACCAGTGCAGAGGGTGAACGAATTCGAAACTGCAGTGCGTCTCATTCTTCAAACTGCCGAGTATTTTCCAAGTCTGATTAAGCCAGCAGATGAGTAGGATTTGTTTCACCGTTTTTATAACTCATTTATAGCTCACAAAGTGTGTCTGTATGCTACCACACTTTTGGTAAAACAAAACAAACAAAAATCTATATTGTCCTCGGAGTCTTTCACAACGCCATACATGAATAAAACGTTTTCGGTTTTCCAACCACGTCAATTCAAATAAAATGCTCCAGCTTTCGATGGCCATCTCCGCCATCGTCATCAGGAGTTCACTGACTGCCGGGCCTGCTTTTTTTTTTCTTCATTACAATTTCATTCCCCTGCCCCATATGGGCTGGGGAGGGCGTCAGTGGCACGATCCGCCGCTCTTCAGCCGAGTGACACGACAACTAAAACAAGAATAAAATGATACATACATAAGGAGATAAAAAAGGGGAACATAAAACAGAGAAAGGGGAGAAAATGGAGGTAAAAATACACGGACATGGAGACGTTCATGGTGGACAGTTAAAAAAGTCACCAGAAAGTTAAAAAACACAGTTGGCGATTCTTAAAACACAGAAGACACTGAATGCGAATGCACAGGTTAAAGGTCAGCCATAGTATTAAAAATACTTCGGAACAACACACTTAAAACCCACTCGGAGCACACACGACGAAGAATAAAACTGCCAGGTGGGACCTGAGGAGGGAAAGGTCAGAGAGGATGGAAAAGGAGAGGAGGGCTTGGAGCAGCAGAATGGACCTTCAGCTCGGAGACCATGGGTGCGGTTACCCTTGACACTGCATCACAGACAGGAGCGCCTGCGACGGTATACTCAACGACGAACCTGGGGGCACGAATGGCAAAACGTCATTTTTCGGATGAATCTAGGTTCTGTTTACAGGAGCATGATGGTCGCAAGCGTGTTTGGCGACATCGCAGTGAACGCACGTTGGAAGCGTGTATTTGTCATCTCCATACTGGCGTATCACCCGGCGTGATGCTAGGGGGTGCCACTGGTTACTCGTCTCGGTCACCTCTTGTTCACATTGACGGCACTTTGAACGGTTAAGTTACATTTCAGATGTGTTACGACCCTTAGCTTTACCCTTCATTCGATCCCTGCGAAACCCTACACTTCAGCAGGATAATGCACGACCACATGCAGCAGGTCCTGTACGGGCCTTGCTGGATACAGAAAGTGTTAGACTTCTGCCCTGACCAGCACATTCTCCAGATCTCTTGCCAATTGAAAACGTCTGGTCAATGGTGGCCGAGCAACTGGCTCGTCACAATACGCCAGTCACTCCTCTTGATGAACTGTGTTACCGTGTTGAAGCTGCATGGGCAGCTGTACTTGTACACTTGTACACATCCAAGCTCTGTTTGACTCAATGCCCAGGCGTATCAAGGCCTTTATTACGGCCAGAGGTGGTTGTTCTGGGTACTGATTTCTCAGGACCTATTCACCCAAATTGCATGAAAATGTCATCACATGTCAGTTCTAGTTTAATACATTTGTTCAATGAATATCCGTTTATCATCTGCATTTCTTCTTGTTGTAGCAATTTTAATGGTCATTAGTGTAGTTGTAATACCAATAATAATAATAATAATAATAACAATAACAATAATAACAGCACTATAGCAGCGATTGTGAAATTACAGCTGTTACGTCCTGTCAATTATTTTTGTATCTCTTTGGAAGAGAGTAATGGTGCAGTATCTGAACTACTGCAGATCCTATCTATAGCTTGGAGGAGACATTTTCTTGAGATAATTAGCATTTGTTACGTGTATGTCTCGCTTTTATCATCAGCGATGTACGAGACAGAGCGCAACGTATGTGTGTATTGGTCTATGGGAGGAACCTGTACCCTCCACCGTATTAATGCTGCTAACTGAGAAACAACAATTATTGATAATTTATATAATCAGTATTACATTCTTACAAAATTGTGATAATAGTAATAATATGTTGCAAATGTTCATGAGAGGTAGCCGCGCATTCTGAGGAGCCTTGTCACGGTCTGCGCTGCTCCCCCCCGTCGGAGGTTCGAGTCCTCCCCAGGGCATGGATGTGTGCGTGTAAGTTACTTTAATTTAGATTAAGTAGTGCGTAAGCCTAGGGACCGATGACCTCAGCAGTTTCGTTCCATAAGACCTTACCACAAACTTCAAAAACTTTTGAAAATGATTTAGTTTCATGACTGAAACAGAATCGAATCGTTTTAGAAAATTTCATTTACCCCTCAGGGGTAATTAACCTCATACTAACCTGGATCAGCTCTATAGAATGGGTACATGAAATTACGCTTTAAGTATCATTTTGTTAGTAATGGGAAACAAGAAACGACACTTTTTGTCGACACTGGCATGATAGGCGTGTGAGCGCTATTTGTTTTGAGTTGACCCCTGCTAAACAATGAGAAAATGATATTGGTGATATCTGCTTTCCCGGCCGTTTTGTTAGTTTACGGGACCAGAGCCGCTACTTCTCAACCGAGTAGCACCTCAGTTTGCCTCACAAGGGCTGCGTGCACCCCGCTTGCCAATAGCGCTAGGCAGTGCTTATCTTCAGTGATCTGACGGGAAAAGGTATTACGATTGCGGCAAGGCCGTTGGCCCTGCACTGGTTTTCAGTCACTTGAAATATGTCTCCTATTGGTCAAAGGACAGTATGAATTATCAATGATATGCCCTATGTGTGTATGTGTGTGTGTGTGTGTGTGTGTGTGTGTGTGTGTGTGTGTGTGTGTGTGCAGGAATTAGAAGAATGCCTTCAGTTGGAAACAAATCAGTAAATGTAACAGACCTATTTGTGTTCCAATTTGATTCTCGCCTCCACGTCCTTTGTGCACTCCTCTTGTTGCTTTTGCCCCAGATCACAGGCTCCCCTCCACCACATGAACCAAAATGGTAATGGTATTCACTGGATCTCACTGACGTATCGTTAAAAACCCCGCATATTTCTGAATGTGTAATATCCTATTTTTGAAAATACATTAGAAATAAAACATTTTAAAATGTGTTTCCACGTTTCAAAAAAATGGTTCAAATGACTCTGAGCACTATGGGACTTAACTACTGAGGTCATCAATCCCCTAGAACTGAGAACTACTTAAACCTAACTAACCTAAGGACAACACACACATCCATGCCCGAGGCAGGATTCGAACCTGCGACCGTAGCGGTCACGCGGTTCCAAAATGACGCGCTTAGAACCGCACGGCCACACCGGCCGGCGTGTTTCCACGTTTCATTTCTGGTTCAGGAGAGAGTTGGCGGTGACTTGAAAGGCAATGAATTTGTATACCTGTAATTGTTTTGAAGGCAAATTACCGAACAACATTACTCCCCCCCCCCCCCTTTGAGTAAGGACTACCACATTTGCACATTTGACACATTGTCATTTCCTTACAGTTTTCACTGTACTGGTAGATAGGACAGCTTGGCTGTGGAAGTGGAAGGGTAGCCCACAACATAGACAACAGTATTCACAGTTACAAGCACCCAAGCTTTAATGATCTTCCAGCAATAAAGGCTCTTAACAAATCTCAATTAAACAAGCACATAAACTTGGTTACAAACATATGTTGACCTTCAACCAGTGAATAACCCCAATAAAGAATTACCAATCAATAAAACGTAGATAAAGGACTGCTTTACAAGAATGCTTAAACTAAGTAAAATCATGAAAGCTAAGTTACAAATTTTATGTTAAGCTTCAACAGGTGAATTACTCCAATAAAGAATTCTCGTTTAAATAAAACATAGATAGGAAAATGCCTTACCAAAATGCTTTAATTGTATTAAATCATGAAAAGCTGAGTCACAACTTTTCTCACAAACTACTTAGGAATTTACAGCAAACAAACAAGTCTGATGTGTTTAACCAGAAGGTAACTGCCAAGTCCAAGCGACCGAAGCCACTCAGAGCGGACGACCGCCCCAACGCTGGTCATCAACCGACATCGTCACGGTCCAGTGGCCACCGTGTTAAAACAGACTAACGTTTCGGTAAGCGACCGACTGCAACACAGGAGTAACAGCGACTGAAGGTCGGCGTACGCCTTACGAAACACGGCACACCCTGAAGCGGGAGCAGGCACAGCTGACTAGCGGCCACACAACCGCGAGCAAACAAATCTCACGCCGCCCGTACTAACGCAGGAAATGATAGCGAGAGACAAGACGCCACGCGCAAAGCAGCAACCGTGCCTACCCCTCGACCACAGGATGTGCCCTGTCTCCTTGTCCATGGTAATACAATTTATAACACACAAGAAACGATTTAATAATGGCATTAGTTCAACGCAAGATCAGTTAACAGTTAGGTCCAGTAAAGATTTACCAACGGATTTACCTTCAAACCAACTTCCGGACCACAGGCGGAAATTAGTAAACTTGGCATAAGTTTTCACCAGACCGACAATCAAGAAATCAGATTAAACAGTTGCCAAATTACAGTCAGGATACGCAAGCCCTTCAAGACCTTGCTATCTTACTCACAGTTATCATTAACGGCGAAACATACACAAATGAATGACACGAAATTCACTGTTGAAAGCAAAAAAACAACACACCACAAAGGTTAAACTAATTAATTTACAGACGAGCCAGTCACTGAAAGCTCAGTTCTACAAGATTAGGACTAACCTCACTCGGCAGTAATACATTTGTGTGTGTGATAACTAGGTTGCCCAAACAGGACTCCAAAACCCAAAACAACAGGTCACACGTTAGCTGTCTTGTTATCGGATACGAGGCACCACCGGGCTAAGGCAATCGCGACGAAAAAAAATCTCTGAAATTACAGCTGCCTGCAGCAAAACAAATGAGTCAGGGTGCATGAACGTAAAGCACAAGCCACTGTTCCAGCCGGAGCGTAACCTTTTCAATGCACATACGGACAGAACAACACACGTGGGCATAAAGGGAGCAGCAGATGCGTACCAAGCAACTATACTGCGCCATATACGACCCACGTCACGTCCACAAACCGGAGCACTGCTCCCGGAGCTGGTGTCTGCTCGCTGGACTGCCGCAACTCTCTGTCCCCCGGAAAGCGATGCTGACTGCCGCCTTGCTCAACGCTCCCTTCTCGGCCGTGCACAACAACTCTTCTCTTGTGGCCTCAGAGTGCGGCTGCAATGTCCGTTCTCCCCTGCTGTCCGCCCCAGACCCCCGTACTTGCACTCCCTCCCTCGTTAGGACCCGCTCAGACAGGAGGCGCTCGCGATCGCACATAGTGCCAACCTCGACCAGAGGAGTAATCGATAGCGTCTTACGCCCGAGAGCCGTGCCACGGCTCATTCACATTATCATTCGCTTACAGTTCTAGGATTCAAAAATGGTTCAAATGGCTCTGAGCACTATGGGACTCAACTGCTGTGGTCATAAGTCCCCTAGAACTTAGAACTACTTAAACCTAACTAACCTAAGGACATCACACACACCCATGCCCGAGGCAGGATTCGAACCTGCGACCGTAGCGGTCGTGCGGTTCCAGACTGTAGCGCCTTTAACCGCTCGGCCACTCCGGCCGGCTTACAGTTCTAGGAACTTGTACATTAAGACCATATTTGTGCAAAGTAAATGACAACATATTAAAGCAGCAATAGATTCATGGATGAAACAATGTGGATTTACACCATTTCAATTATGTTTTAATCCTGTAGAAAAATATTTATTTTCCATCACAGACCACTTCTTCATTTCTCACTCACTGCCTCACAAAAGAAGTGAAGCACCGAAAAGGAAGGAGGAAAGGAATTGAAAATTCATAATTGAGGGCTTTGTAAACTTACTGCAGTGACTGAAAAACCGAGTCAAATTTCCAAAAATCCTGGAAGTGTTAGCCCATTTATCAGTATGGCGTTACGAGAACTCAGTCCTGGATGCATGCATTGGTTCGATTGCCGTTGTATCCGAGGCAAGCTGACCCACATGTGTTGTAACTCGTCCTCTTATCTCCTGGCATGCCTCGGGCATGAATGTATGTGATGTCCTTAGGTTAGTTGCGTTTAAGTAGACCCGTGGTCTGGGGGTAGCGTCTTTGATTCTTAATAAAAACGTCTTCGGTCCCCACTGCCCCACTTCCTAAATTACGGTCCCCACTGCCTAAATTTTGATAAATAATCAGCATTGGCGGCCGAAGACTTCCGGCATAAGAAGTCAGCCTCATTCTGCCAACGGAATTGTCAAAGCGGGCGGAGGAGCGGATAGAGGTTCAGGGCACTCTCTTGTCCTAGGGGTGGGAAATTGCCCCTAAAGGCGGAATAATCAGCAATGATCAACGACATGAGGATGCAGAAGGCAATGGAAACCACTGCATGAAAGACACGTAGCGTGTATCCACATGACATGTGGCCTTTAATTGAAGAAATGTCATGATGATCTCTCCATTGGCAAAAGATTCCGGAATAGTCCCCCATTCGGATCTCCGGGAGGGGACTGCCAAGGGGGAGGTTACCGTGAGAAAAAGATTGAGTAATCAACGAAAGGATAACGTTCCACGAGTCGGGGCGTGGAATGTCAGAAGCTTGAACGTGGCAGGGAAACTAGAAAATCTGAAAAGGGAAATGCAAAGGCTCAATCTAGGTATAGTAGGGGTCAGTGAAGTGAAGTGGAAGGAAGACAAGGATTTCTGGTCAGATGAGTATCGGGTAATATCAACAGCAGCAGAAAATGGTATAACAGGTGTAGGATTCGTTATGAATAGGGTGGTAGGGCAGAGGGTGTGTTACTGTGAACAGTTCAGTGACCGGGTTGTTCTAATCAGAATCGACAGCAGACCAACACCGACAACGATAGTTCAGGTATACATGCCGACGTCGCAAGCTGAAGATGAACAGATAGAGAAAGTGTATGAGGATATTGAAAGGGTAATGCAGTATGTAAAGGGGGACGAAAATCTAATAGTCGTGGGCGACTGGAATGCAGTTGTAGGGGAAGGAGTAGAAGAAAAGGTTACGGGAGAATATGGGCTTGGGAAGAGGAATGAAAGAGGAGAAAGACTAATTGAGTTCTGTAACAAGTTTCAGCTAGTAATAGCGATTACCCTGTTCAAGAATCACAAGAGGAGGAGGTATACTTGGAAAAGGCCGGGAGATACGGGAAGATTTCAATTAGATTACATCATGGTCAGACAGAGATTCCGAAATCAGATACTGGATTGTAAGGCGTACCCAGGAGCAGATATAGACTCTGATCAAAATATAGTAGTGATGAAGAGTAGGCTGAAGTTCAAGACATTAGTCAGGAAGAATCAATACGCAAAGAAGTGGGATACGGAAGTACTAAGGAATGACGAGATACGTTTGAAGTTCTCTAACGCTATAGATACAGCAATAAGGAATAGCGCAGTAGCAGTACAGTTGAAGAGGAATGGACATCTCTAAAAAGGGCCATCACAGAAGTTGGGAAGGAAAACATAGGTACAAAGAAGGTAGCTGCGAAAAAACCATGGGTAACAGAAGAAATACTTCAGTTGATTGATGAAAGGAGGAAGTACAAACATGTTCTGGGAAAAATCAGGAATACAGAAATACAAGTCGCTGAGGAATGAAATAAATAGGAAGTTCACGGAAGCTAAGACGAAATGGCTGCAGGAAAAATGTGAAGACATCGAAAAAGATATGATTGTCTGAAGGACAGACTCAGCATACAAGAAAGTCAAAACAACCTTTGGTGACATTAAAAGCAACGGTGGTAACATTAAGAGTGCAACGGGAATTCCACTGTTAAATGCAGAGGAGAGAGCAGATAGGTGGAAAGAATACATTGAAAGCCTCTATGAGGGTGAAGATTTGTCTGATGTGATAGAAGAAGAAACAGGAGTCGATTTAGAAGAGGTAGGGGATCCAGTATTAGAATCGGAAATTAAAAGAGCTTTGGAGGACTTACGGTCAAATAACGCAGAAGGGATAGATAACATTCTATCAGAATTTCTAAAATCATTGGGGGAAGTGGCAACAAAACGACTATTTACGTTGGTGTGTAGAATATATGAGTCTAGCGACATACCATCTGACTTTCGGAAAAGCATCATCCACACAATTCCGAAGACGGCAAGAGCTGACAAGTGCGAGACTTATCGCACAATCAGCTTTACAGCTCATGTATCGAAGCTGCTTACAAGAATAATATACAGAAGAATGAAAAAGAAAATTGAGAATGCGCTAGGTGACGATCAGTTTGGCTTTAGGAAAAGTAAAGGGACGAGAGAGGCAATTCTGACTTTACGGCTAGTAATGGAAGCAAGGCTACAGAAAAATCAAGACACTTTCATAGGATTTGTCGACCTGGAAAAAGCGTTCGACCATATAAAATGGTGCAAGCTGTTCGAGATTCTGAAAAAAGTAGGGGTAAGCTATAGGGAGAGACGGGTCATATACAATATGTACAACAACCAAGAGGGAATAATAAGAGTGGACTATCAAGAACGAAGTGCTCGTATTAAGAAGGGTGTAAGACAAGGCTGTAGCCTTTCGCCCCTACTCTTCAATCTGTACATCGAGGAAGTAATGACGGAAATAAAAGAAAGGTTCAGGAGTGGAATTAAAATACAAGGTGAAAGGGTATCAATGATACGATTCGCTGATGACATTGCTATCCTGAATGAAAGTGAAGAAGAATTAAATGATCTGCTGAACGGAATGAACAGTCTAATGAGTACACAGTATGGGTTGAGAGTAAATCGGAGAGAGACGAAGGTAATGAGAAGTAGTAGAAATGAGAACAGTGAGGAACTTAACATCAGGATTGATGGTCACGAAGTCAATGAAGTTAAGGAATTCTGCTACCTAGGCAGTAAAATAACCAATGACGGACGGAGCAAGGAGGACATCAAAAGCAGACTCGCTATGGCAAAAAAGGCATTTCTGGCCAAGAGAAGTCTACTAATATCAAATACCGGCCTTAATTTGAGGAAGAAATTTCTGAGGATGTACGTCTGGAGTACAGCATTGTATGGTAGTGAAACATGGACTGTGGGAAAACCGGAACAGAAGAGAATCGAAGCATTTGAGATGTGGTGCTATAGACGAATGTTGAAAATTGGGTGGACTGATAAGGGAAGGAATGAGGAGGTCCTACGCAGAATCGGAGATGGAAGGAATATGGGGAAAACACTGATAAGGAGTAGGGACAGGATGATAGGACATCTGCTAAGACACGAGGGAATGACTTCCATGGTACTAGAGGGAGCTGTAGAGGGCAAAAACTGTAGAGGAAGACAGAGATTGGAATACGTCAAGCAAATAATTCACTTTGTAAGAAAATTAGGCAAATTTAACGTACTAGTTGTTCAATTCGTAACTGTCCTTTTCCACATAAAGGCTTTCACTGTTTAGTGCACATATGACTGAGTGGTGTCTTCCGAAAGAGGTTCCTTACACTCTAGTCCTATCAGTAGAAAACAGCTGTGGAATGAATCCAGTGCACTTCACGAAACACAGGGGAGCGAACGAGCATCAGTAAACGATAATTATCTCTTGTGTCCTGTGGCTGATTCTAGTTTTTTGTTAGGCAATACAACAGTGTGCAAACCAAATTTCTCAAACGGTTTCTGGATTTTGTCCTAGATTACTAGTTGTATCCAGTGCTATAGTTTTCAAATTATGTTGCAGAATGCATTAATAATGGGGTTCTACGTATGTTACACAGGGAAGGAGGAACATTCAGCAAGTGCCTGATGTACAACGGAAGCGCCCTGGACGGTGCTTCCGAGGTGCCCTGCCAGCACGGCTGGGAGTACGACGACACGTGGCACACTCAGACGGTGCCGTCAGAGATGAACTGGGTCTGCGACGACATGCACATCGTCAGTGACGTCATGTTCTATGCACAGAACATTGGAGCAGTCCTGGGACTGCTGTTAGGCTACATGGGTGACATGTAATTTAAAATATCTTTCTGTTCTTATTACCTTTGTATTTTCTGTTTCCATTTGGTGTTAAAGGAAATGAATAATCCCTGTCTGTCAGTACTTGAATGGGTAGTGGCATTGCAATCGCCAGTGCACCAGAGAGCGCTACATCTGACTGAGGGGAGCAGTGAGCCACTTGGAGAGCTGGCACACGCTGAGGTGAAAGCTCACAAACAACCAGCAGAAGTGGCCGCCAGCTCTCCATGCAACCACGTGGCGGTAGGAATAATGCACAGTACGTCCATGAAATGCAGTTCACATTTAGGGAGGAACCTTTACTTGAAGGAAAATGACTTCCTGCAAAGGAGAAGAAGATTCATTGAGGTCAGGCTGAAGCAGGTCTTATCTGAAAAATCCCCCCAGATGACTGGCAAATGTTTTATGAGTGCGTGCATGACGAGAACAGGGCCCCAGGGTGTCGCGTTATTTCTTCCTAGCCAGTGCTGATATTTAACTCTCTGATTATAGTTTTTCTTCGAATTCTTGTGGAGCAACCACAATTGTATTTTGTAAATTTCAGTACCCGCACAACAGCTGCTGAATCAAAAATATTTTATTGCCTACACGACTGATTTCTGAACACTAAAATTCTGTCATCTGGAGTATAAAAAAAGAAGAACGTTTTACCGATTGAGGTAATCTCCCCCCTCCTACCCCATCCCCCCCTTCTCCCCCAGCGTTGTCATGGAACGAAAATTTCGGTCACACAGCATGGGTTCAAATGGCTCTGAGCACTATGGGACTTAACATCTGTGGTCATCAGTCCTCTAGAACTTAGAACTACTTAAACCTAACTAACCTAAGGACGTCACACACATCCATGCCCGAGGCAGGATTCGAACCTGCGACCGTAGCGGTCACGCGTTTCCACACTGAAGCGCCTAGAACCGCACGGCCACAAAGGTCGGCTTCACACAGCATGGGAACTGTTCACGGCATCCTTTTTTAGTGTTAAGTAGTAAACAACAAAGATATTGTTGATCAAGTAACTGTCGTGTGCATCGTTCAACTTACAAAATTTTGTATAAAATACATAATCGAACCATCAGGAACTTCTATATTAAACCCAAATATCAACCGGGTTCAGTCTTGGACCATATTGATGCATACTACAAAAAGATACAAATGATTGTATGTAGTATTCAGAAAATGTTAACTGTTCTTTACAAGGAAGTGCAAAATAACATGAATACTTACAGAGTTAAAATGGTTTAAGCCACCATATTGCATTAGTCATTACTAAAAATCTGTAGTGCATGCCATCAATGTAAATTTATGAGACAGGACTTTTGAAGCAAACACACAAATACTAAATGTACACAGAGCAGTACTGAAGAGAAGATCCGAACCGTAAATTTTATTTTATAAAAGATGTTGATAAGTTCATCAAAGATCTTTAAAAGAAAATTTTTGTTGTATGGTATAAAAATATCTCGATGACATTTTACTTGGTAATGTAGAGGACTAGACCATCTTTGGTAAACATATTGGGTATAGTTTCACATGTAAACAGAAAACGAAGTTTCTATCTCCAGGCATAAGATAACATTGACGTTACAATGCGAGGTAGGAAATATTTTATAACCCTAATCTTAAACAGTATCATATTCATTGCATATATGTAATGAAATGCATGAGTATATAAACAAACGTCGATTATATCATAAACGTAATGGAAATCGCACCTGTAACATTAAAACAAGCTAAAATACAGTGCTTTTAAATGGGTTGAAATGTCACTCAGTGTTCATATGCATCCAGGTTATAGTAGTGAAAAAATTACTGTCACATATCGACCGTATTTAAAGGAAATCTTCATATGTTAATGAAGTTACATTACAGTGCGTAACTAGAAGCTTAGTATATCAGTAGTGCTAGTATTATAATGAAGGGGAGGGAATAAATAACAATAGTGTAACCAACCATGTACTCAAATTGGGCTTAAAGGAATATTGACAACACATGTATATAGTAGTGGTAGCGATGAGTAACATTATTTAAACAATTTAAACCTTAAGATAAAGGCATTAGGGGCTCAATCATTGAGTGTACATTTTGCAGAGCATATAGAAAAAATTCTGCTCATAATCAATTAAAGTGATTGCTAAACAAAATACGTACTTGCATATGTACACACTTAAACACATTAGCTGGAATATAGATATCGAGCTACAGATGAATTAACTAATATATCAATACATATTGGTTATGTACATAACAGTATTTAACAGCACAGTTTTAAGTGTAAAGAAATATGTGACCTAAATTGAGAACTACATCTTGGGAGTACAAACGTACTTAGGTGAGGACAACTTATTGACCAGAAATCCATGAAACATATAATAAAAGTTGAAAATAGAATTACTGAATGTTTAGCATAATCAGTGTAAAACAGCAGGACAGAAGTTACAAACATTTTATAAATGTTTATAATGAACAATTGTGGTACACAGGATGTGGATAACAAACTATAATATAACTTATTTGTACTGCAATCGCGTAGTGAAGAATCCTGACAGGGGTATAAGAAAACTGTGTGCAATAAAAGTGTCATTAACATCACGTGTTGGACTCCAGAAAAACTTTTTGGTTGGACGTACATTTGGTAATGACCACGCTTATATGGCCCTAATTGGCGTGAAAATCCTAGAAGGTGTTGCAATTTGTGAACAACGTAAAAATTCGTTGAGTCTACGAGAAACATAGATCTGAAAATATCCGACTTTAGTGTGGTTTACATACTTTACAGCTACTTCTGGCAGTCGACTGGACCACTTTCATTTGGCTGCTTCACTACGTATTCAGCATTTGTCAGTTGAAATAATTCCTGCCAACTTCACTGTGTTGTTTCAATGACTCTAAACCACGTCACTCAGCGGGTACATCTTTCTCGCCATATTTGGCAGCAAAATATGTTATCTCTGGCGGTCCCCTCTCTGGATGACGTCATCGCTGCCGTGTGCGGGGCGATCAAGCCGTTTGCGAGTGTGGTATCCCTCGCTTATGGAATGGTGGGCTGCCACTCCCACACCTCGGCTTTGCACTGCACTCATGCGATTTAACAACGTTAAAGCGGATGAAATGAGGAACTCTCGGGAATTTTTTATTATGCTGTCCTTCGCGATTTTTATGACTGTGCTCGAGACGTCCCACTGAGAGTTATGAATGTCGTTACCTGACGGCGAAACTCCCGTAACTCAAAATAATGCAATTAGATGGTCTTCGTTTGCCTTCCCAGCCACGTTCGGTTCTCCAGTACGAGTTGGCGTCTGTGTATGATCTAATTCGGCTTCGAACGTTACCTCCAAGGAAGTGTCTCAGTACCATTCGTTCTGTAGGTGGTAGCGAGTGGTCATCCCAAGCAGATATAATGCGTGAACTCTCTCAGTATTTTTCCGATCTCTACGCTGGAGTGGAATATGACGGAATACGGCCTGCTGAGTTTACTTCCTCCTTGATGGTGTTGTTACGCCAACTCTCCATGAGGAGTTTTTGGCAATTTTCACCGTGATTACGTTCATGACATTGCAATTCACTCTCCTTCCCGCACATTGCCGGGTTTGAATGTTCTTCCCGAAGAATTTTATTTTCGGATTTGGCCTCTGATAGGAGATACGATAACGTATATGGTGCATTAAATGGTGCAAGGGGTCTACTTCCCATCCTCCATTAAGATCGGAAGAATTGTTTTAATTACCAAAAAGACGGGACGCTACTCTATTTTAGTCATAAAATAGTCGCACTGGCGATAAACAGCCGTCTGTCGGTTTTGCTCGCTGGCGTGGTCGCGCGTTATCAAAGCTGTCTTCTGGGTCGTACTCGCTTGCTGAATGTCGTAATCTCGACTGCCTCCTCTGTCCTTTTAACGAGAGGTCTACGTTCCATTGATTTTAATCGTGCGAGTGACGGGGTTAGTCAAGTTATTCTGTAGCGAGTGTTGACAGCTGTTGGTTTTAATGATGCTGCACGAAGGACCTTCACGTCTCTAGTTACTGGCATTCAGGCGTCTACTGATGTGAACGGTGGTCTTCCCCCCCCCCCTCCCCTCCCCCCATAGAAGTGTGTCGAGGTGTAGTCCGCTATCTATGTCGTTACTCACGCTTCTTCTGGAACCCATTTTGAGGCCCATAGTTGCTCGACTGGATAGCAGGTCGTTATTGGGCGAAAGGTTTATTGTTCGCGCGTGCGCCGTTGGCTTTATGGTGCTTCTTCCTACTCATGACGACATACCGATGCTCAAGGACTGTAGGATGCATTTTGTCGTCTTACGAGAGCACAGGTTAACGACCGGACACACTGATTACTCAGTGTGCGGGGATCTGACGCGGTTGAGACTCCATGGGCTTTTGCGGTCGCCCGCAATCGATCGTTGGGTATTGTTATCGATGGTTGTCCGATGAAGATTGGTGGGTTAAACTGGACATCCGTCACGGACTGGATTCAACGAGCGATCCTTAATCACTCGCGTCGCTCTCTCTCGTTACTTCATAACTTTCAGTCCTTGGAAACTTACGTGTTGTGCAAATCTTATTTTGTTGCCCAAATTTGTGCCTTTCCTGCGATGATGTCCCGAAAGTTACATCGATTATCTAGCAAGTTTATCTGGTGAAACCCTGTTTTTCGAGTGCGCTATCCGGCTATGGCGCGACCCCTGTTGGAGGGAGGTTTTGGCCTCCCTGATGTTCAGGATAAGGCTTCTGATTTACTTCTGCGACGCACTACTTTTAAGTGTCTTCGCGTCCCCCAGTGACTTATAGCTCGCCTTTTTGCCTGTCTCCGACCCATGAGCTTAACCCCGCCAATAGATGTTGGTAGGATAAATAATAAATTAATGCATATTCGTGAACTTTTTTTCATGTCTGTTACTTCAGGATTGCGAGGTTCTAGGCGCTTCAGTCTGGAACCGCGCGACCGCTACGGTCGCAGGTTCGAATCCTGCCTAGGGCATGGATGTGTGTGATGACTTTAGGTTAGATAGGTTTAAGTAGGTCTAGGGGACTGATGATCTCAGCTGTTGAGTCCCATAGTGCTCAGAGCCATTTGAACCCAATCTGATCTCTCTGTAAAAATGCTAGTATGCCGCTGGACGTTTCCAAATCACGTTTCCTCTGTGGAGTCCCCATCACCAGACACAGAATGGAAGGTTGTTTGATCCAGTGTCAGCCTACCCCTGTGTTCTCGTGGTACCAAGTCGTTCATAACCTTGTCTCCATCAACGTTCGACTTTTTCCTATTGGACTGATGCAGTTGTTGCCATGAAACAAATACGTTTATGTCACCGCTTGGTCGCATGCGAACACAGTTATTGCAGTTCGCTCTGCCGACAATTGGCATTTCTTGCCAGGAGGACGGAAGCGACAATCTCCACTGACATTCTCCTGCGTCCCGTTTCAACCTTGTTCCCCCGAACAGAGAACAATACAGTTGTGTGGCATATCGGGCTCTATGTTCATTACGTGGTGGGGAGCGGTTATGACCCGGACCCTTGTGCCTTTTTCCAGTATATGATTTCTGCCCAATGGATAGGTTGCCACACTGTCGTCCACTTTTTGCGAACATGCTGTATCTCGTCTTTAATCGTCAAGGAGTTGGATGATGTGTAGAAATCCTTTACTGTTGGAATGTTTCATTCCTGTTACCTTGTTTTTGGCAAAATTGACAAAAAAGTTGTGAGTTAACCGGTCGTCGTGGAATTCTCATTGCCGTCCCCTTTCAGATGTATCTTTACACAGTTTATTTCATTTTTGTGGCTCTGTTAGACTTTTTGTTGTTTAAGTAATGGAAAAAAAGTTGTTGCACGGTAAGACTAAAAATGATACAATTTTTTCTTTTTAAGTGGTGGAAGCCATGTAGGATTTTGTCCCACACTTTTTAGAGTAGCAAGTAATTTCAGATAAATAAAAATAAAAGATAAATAAAGAAATGGCCAGTACTATGTGATAGTCCAGCTCAGTGACAGTCTGGGAGGAGGGAGGCCACGGCCTGCGACCCTTGCCCACCTTGTCTCCACCCAGCCTTAAGTTGCCCCTGTGTCCGTTCTTTCTTGCCGTTACAAGCAAAAGAAGAAAAAAAATTAATATTGTCCAATAACTGTAAGGAAGCAGCGTGTGGTGTGTTCCTGGTTCGCTCCCCACCGGATCCAAAACTTTGAGTACTAACCTTCGCGTTTCATAATAAAACAAATTAAGGAGGAGACGGAGGTTCCAATCCTGGTCAGGCACAAATTTTCAACTTTTCCCATCCATTTAAATGAATTCTGCCTGACAGCTAATGTCTTTAATTCCTTTGTGTCTTGAATCATAATGGCTGCAGGATCAAAATAACCGAAAGACGAGACACCAGATATACACTACTGGCCATTAAAATTGCTACACGAACGAAGATGACGTGCTACAGACGCGAAATTTAACCGACAGGAAGAATATGCTGTCATATGCAAATGATTAGCTTTTCAGAGCATTCACATAAGGTTGGCGCCGTTGGCGGCACCACCAACGTTCTTACATGAGGAAAGTTTCCTACCGATTTCTCATACACAAACAGCAGTTGACCGGCGTTGCCTGGTGGAACGTTGTTGTGATGCCTCCTGTAAGGAGGAGAAATGCGTACCATCACGTTTCCGACTTTGATAAAGGTCGGATTGTAGCCTATCGCGATTGCGGTTGATCGTATCGAGACATTGCTGCTCGCGTTGGTCGAGATCCAATGACTGTTGGCAGAATATGGAATCGGTGGGTTCAGGAGGGTAATACGGAACGCAGTGTTGGATCCGAACAGCCTCGTATCACTAGCAGTCGAGATGACAGGCACCTTATCCGCATGGCTGTAACGGATCGTGCAGCCACGTCTCGATCCCTGAGTCAACAGATGGGGACGTTTGCAAGAAAATAATCATCTGCACGAACAGTTCGACGACGTTTGCAGCAGCATGGACTATCAGCTCGGAGACCATGGCTGCGGCTACCCTTGACGCTGCATCACAGACAGGAGCGCCTGCGACGGTCTACTCAACGACAAACCTGGGTGCACGAATGGCAAAACGTCATCTTTTCGGATGAATCCCGGTTCTTTTTGCAGCATCATGATGGTCGCATCCGTGTTTGACGACTGGCGTGATGGTATGGGGTGTGCCATTGGTTACACGTCTCGGTCACCTCTTGTTCTCATTGACGGCACTTTGAACAGTGGACGTTACATTTCAGATGTGTTACGATCCGTGGCTCTACCCTTCATGCGATCCCTGCGAAACCCTACACTTCAGCAGGATAATGCACGACCGCATGTTGCAGGTCCTGTACGGGCCTTTCTGGATACAGAAAATGTTCGACTGCTGCCCTGGCCAGCACATTCTCCTGATCTCTCACCAATTGAAAACGTCTGCTCAATGGTAGCCGAGCAACTGTCTCGTCACAATACGCCAGTCACTACTCCTGATGAACTGTGGTGTCGTGTTGAAGCTGCATGGGCAGCTGTACCTGTACACGCCATCCAAGCTGTGTTTCACTTAATGCCAAGGCATATCAAGGCCTTTCTTACGACCAGAGGTGGTTGTTCTGGGTACTGATTTCTCAGGATCTATGCACCCAAACTGCGTGAAAATGTAAACACATGTCAGTTCTAGTATGAATACTCGTTTGTCATCTGCATTCCTTGTTGGTGTAGCAATTTTAATGGCCAGTAGTGTATAATTACGCGAGGATGGCAGCTAATGTCTTCAATTCCTTATTGTCTTGACACATTTTACAGTAAAAATCTGGGAAATGGAATATTTGTGAAGCAAGCGGGTATACGCTGGTTGCAGGTACGGACGTCGCCCGCTGCAGTTGGCCTGCGTGGTGATGCACGTCGTCAGCAGGGTGGCGATGCTGTTCACTCCGTCTCTGCCCCCGCTGTTCGTCGTGGCGGTGTCGCTGGTGGGGGGCGCTGCAGGCGTCATGCTGGAGTCGGCGGTATCTGTAGGTGAGTAGGGGGGACAATGCGTTGCAGCAGTGCCAGCGCGACGTTTACAAAACCTTAAGAAAGTATTTTTCATGGAAAGAACTGGAAACTGCTCTGACAGAGGGCTTCTCCTGTTTCTTTACTCTTTTCTTCCTTGATAACTTTTCTCGAGCTTCCATCCGGGCCACGTGGTCATATGCCCAGGAGCTTCGAGCCGAGAACTACACTCATGCTCATAAATTAAGGATAATGCTGATACATGGTGAAACAACGCTCTGGTGGGGCGGTTTGCGGGTTTAAATGACCTCGGGGTATGACCATGCGTGTTCATTTGACCTGCGGTCGGCGCTCGGTGGCGCTGGCAGCAGTCCGCATACACAGAGGTATGTTGGTGCATTTCAGAGTATGGGGCAGCGAGTAAGTGTACAGACGTGTTCAGACGTGCTAGTGGTGTGTTGAAAATGGCTCGAAGAGCACATATTGATGACGTTATGAGGGGTAGAGTATTAGGGCGACTGGAGGCTAGTCAAACACAGCAGGTCGTATCACGGGCCCTCTGTGTGCCACAAAGTGTGATCTCAAGATTATGGCAACTATTCCAGCAGACCGGAAACGTGTCCAGGCACTACAGTACGCACATCCACAGTGTACAACACCACAAGAAGACCGATATCTCACCTTCAGTGCCCACAGACGGCCACGGAGTACTGCAGGTAGCCTTGCTAGGGACCTTACCGAAGCCACCGGTACAGCTGTCTCCAGACACACAGTCTACAGACGGCTGAACCGACATGGTTTATTCTCCCGAAGACCTGCAAGGTGCATTCCCCTGACCCCTGGTCACAGGAGAGCCCGTAAAGCCTGGTGTCAAGAACACAGTACATGGTCACTGGAACAGTGGTGCCAGGTTATGTTCACGGACGTCCAGGTATAGTCTGAACAGTGATTCCCGCCGGATTTTCATCTGGCGTCAACCAGGAATCAGATACCAACCCCTTAACGCCCTTGAAACGGACCTATATGGAGGTCGTGGTTTAATGGTGTGTGATGGGGCTATGATTGATGCACATACACCCCTGCATGTCTCTGACAGAGGAACTGTAAGAGGTCAGGTGTACTGGAACGTCATTTTGCACCAGTATGTCCGCCTTTTCAGTGGTGCGTGCAGTTGGTCCCACCTATCTCCTGATGGATGATAACGCACGGCGCCACCGAGCTGCCATCGTGCAGCAGTACATCGGAACATAAGATACCAGGCGAATGGAGCGGCCTGCATGTTCTCCAGACTAAACCCCCTCTTGGTCGACCTATTGCTACACGTCTTCAAACCCCTAGGACTCTGCAGGAGCTCCGACAGGCACTAGTGCTAGAATGGGAGGCTATACCCCAGCAGCTGCTCGACTACCTGATCCAGAGTATATCAACCCGTTGTGCGGCCTGTGTACGTGTGCATTGTTATCATATCCCATATTGATGTGGGGGTACATGTGCAGGAAACAGTGGCGTTTTGTAGCACATGTGTTTCGGAGTGGTTTTCTCAACTTATCACCAATACCGTGGACTTACAGATCTGTGTCGTGTGTGTTCCATATGTGCCTATGCTATTAGCGCCAGTTTTGTCTATTGCCACGTTGTGTGGCATCGCATTCTGCAATTATCCATAATTTATGAGCATTAGTGTAGTTGGCGAGGCACTGACTGTCGAGTGCATGCTGCTGCTGCCCTTATGTGGCGAAGCTACCTTCTGCGAAGAGACTGCTACTCACCGCGGCGCCGTATACGGTAATTTTATCGTTGCTAGCCCGCTTGAGCCTTCCAGTGGCTGTGTTCCAAGCTGCGATCAGCTGCAGAGCTGAGTGTTTATTAAGGGTGTTGTCAGTCTTTTATGACGCTACTCCAGAAACTGTTGATCCGTTTAATAACAGATGTCTTGTCGAATACAATTCAGTGTACATTTTCTGTTTCCTGCCGTCGGTGATTTCTCAGGATACCGCAGGCGGTAACACCTCTCGTGTTCCACAAGGCTCTGTTTAATGGTACGCACAGTGTATCCGACGTAAATGTGCCCACAACTAGACGGCACTGTATGCACGCCTGGCGTTGGAAGGCTTACATTGTCTTTCAAAGGGCTCATGAGCTGTCGAATTTTTGCTGGAGCCCTGAAGAGCTGACTATTATATTTTTTGTGATATTAAAAATTTGTAGACTGCCAAATAACATTGTAAATTTAATAAAAGTTCATCCGATTACACGTATTCTTCCCATTATATCAATTGTAATATAAATAGTAAAGAAAACGTCTGTGTTGAAAATAAAAAAAAACTGACGAACGGGACTCGATCCAGCGATGCAGTGATTACAGAGCTTGAACGCTAACCACTCGGCTGCCGCCCCTTCATGATAAAAATGGCCACTCACAGATCTATGTTTGACGACCGAAATTATCTTGTGATTTTCTCAATAACGCTTGAGAAGTACGCGCTACTGCTTACACATTTTGTTGTCCTCGTGGAGTACTACGAGTGTACGAAGTTTCCAGTAAATCCGCGTCCCAGACGTCGTGGTCTCCCCTTGTAAGTGCTAAGCAATGCTCTAGGCCGCGTATAGAGCGACGCCGCTGGACAGTTGGTGATTGGAGACGAATTTTTTAGAGTCATGAATCACGTGTTCCCCTGTGGCAATATAGTGGAGGTGTTTGTGTTCGGCAAAAACCTACTGAACGTTACCTAAGATCATGTGTAGTGTCAACAGTAAAGAACCCTGCAGTTGGTGTTATGATATGGCAATGTTTTTAGTAATTACTGTCTACTGCTTTTCCTGCGCGTAAGAAAACGACGCTAAATTCGGAAGCATATCAACTCATTTAACAGCACCGTGTACTGCGCACGGTACAGGGCCACTTAGGAGACGTTATTTGTTTGGATTTGCACGACAACGCACCCTGTCACAAAGCAGCAACTATGAGGCATCGTCTGTGGACAATAACATTCCTGGAATGGACTGGCCTGTCCATAGTTCATACCTCAAACTAATGGAACACTTTCCGGGCGAGTCAGAACGTGTGCTTCGCTTAAGACTCCAGTGGCCAGCAGCTGTTTCTTAATGTGGAGAGGCCTTGCACTGCACTCGACGTCAAATGGGTAAACAGATGTAGTCAGCACGACTACACGTAAAGAAACGGTAGCAGTTGACGAGGATAAAACAAATAATAACGCCGAAAGGAAAAACGCTACAGTTAGAAAACCAGTCAATATGAAGCAGCTGTATGAAGACATGATGGTATTTATTGAAAATGAATTTTCTGGGCAAAAGATGACACAGCCCAAGAACAAGCGAACTAAAAGTGGAATTACTGGCAAAAATATCGCAATGCGCTATAAAGCAGGCTTTATTAACTGGCAGTGCAGTTGAGAACACCTACAAAAATAAAACGAGAGAATATTCACGAAACTAGAGAAAACATGCAGATGTGTGGTACTAACAGAGCGACGAAGTAGAGATGCAAGCAAAACAGCTCCTGCAGCTGAAATCACAGCAGAGAAAGCAATTGAACAAAGTATTTTGCTCATAAAGTTAAGAACAAATGAAGAGGCAAAGACAGTGCAACAAAAGCTGACGAACTTAATGAACCAGACCAAAGATAAAATTTGTATGAAGAAGGTCAAGCAAACCGATAATGTAATCGTCTTCGAAATTGCTACGTGAAGGGTCACGAAAAAGATAATCAACAACAAAAGGGTGCAAGAGAAACGGATTTGTGAATAGCCTAAGATTAAGAGACCTTTAATGATTGTGTACCACATCCCAGTGGACACAAATGCAAAGACTCCGAAAGACACAATACACTTGAGGAATCCTGAAGATGAACTGCCCAAGGAAACCTTCGGAAACGGCTTTACAGTCCGATTCAGGACAGAACCAGTCGGAAGAAAAGTGGTCCATCAAGTTACTGAAATGAGAGCCCTCAGGTTAAAACAGCACTCGTGAAGCGACAAAAAGTATGTCTTGGATTTCATTCGGCTTCAGTGAACGACTTTCTAGTAGCGAGGAGGAGTTTTGAACACCAAGACGTTGGTCATCTGGCAGAACATAAAACATTGTGATAAACAATTAGTAATTTGTGGACATTGTGAGTAAAAAGGCCAGATCAGAAAATACAGCATTAAAAACAAACAAGTGGCAGTGTGTGTGCCATGTGAATACAGATGTAAAAACACATGGGGAAGAGAGATGAATGTTACACATATCAAATCCTCCTAACAAAGAAGAATTTTAAGAACGAATTGTGGGGAGGCGTCTCCTGCCATTAGAAAGCAATGAGCACTCTAACGATACCACAAAGTGTGTTCTATGTAAGGAACATAAATCACCAAATAGGAGGGGGAGGGACGACGAAAGAGCAAGAAATATCTGCCAATAAGTGGACAGTAAATACCATAGAAGAGAACATGTGATACAGACCTGTGAAAAATCAGGAAAAAGTTTTCGGAGAAAATTCAAAACTATGTGATATAAGACAGAAGCAAGATCACAGCCGGTTATAGGAGTGACATTATACTGCAAGTTATCGGGATTTATTGATAGAAACTGGGTAGTTCTTGGTAGAATGTGACAGCACAAAACCTGAGGAAAATACTGCACTGCCTAAAGAAGTAAAAGATGATTCTACAATGCAGGGTATGAATCAGCAACAAAAACAGTACGAAACCCAGAGACAGTTCATACAGGAAACAAGCATCTACTACAGAGAAGTAAACAATAAAACACAGAGGGAAACAGATCTGCGACACATTTATAAAAGTGTAGTATAATGGCGACTTCTGCTACAGAATGTATCAGGATGACCAAATGTAGCAGGGAGACACCAAATGCAGTGGGTGGGTGCCAGGAGGTGCCGTATTAAAATTCGGTGAGAACTTTCCCAAATGATTTATTGTTTCAAACTACAGTGTCCTCGTTCACCTCTGTCTGCGTCACTGGGCCCCGCAGTGCTGAGGGAGCACCCCAGCAGCCTGCGCAATACAATGCTGTGTCGTGCCGGCCTTGACTGGCCCGCTGAGTTCTGATGATGTCAGGATGTGTGCACCAGCAGCTGACTCAGCGCCCACAATCCTCGATGTCTCCGTGCTGCTCTGCCGGGAGCCGTAGGCCATTCCCACTGTTGCTTCTTCGTCACTGGCATAGCTGAGATCATGGCGGCAAGTGCCCATGATCCGGCGTCCGAATCTGTGACCCTCATCTCGGGATGTCTCCGGAATTTGTTGCGGGCCGAGACGACTGCCTGCGGTACCGAGCCAAACAGTGGCGCACCACTGGCTGGCTGTGGACGCCACGTCGGCCTCAGAGGGTCGAACTAATGATCTGCCATGGACTGGGACACTGGCACTCCATCTGTAGCTGCGTCTAACAGGTGGTGTGACATGCCTCGCCATCCAGTAGAGCTGCCCCACTTGAATGAATCTCGTTGGAAAACGACACCCATTTGTATGTGGCTGTGCGCCTCTGTTTTGCTAATGTGCCGCTCCAAGTCACATATGCACCACAACTGGGTTGCGCCAGTGGGCCCCTTTTGCCTGTAGTTATGCCATGCAAACCGTCGCATTTACTCTTTTCAGCAGTTCGACGACTCCTTACTTTGCAACCGCTGTTCAGTGTAACTTACTGCAATCTGGCCCGCACCTGGCTGTAGCTTCTGCTCAGAAATGTTGCACTGAATCTAACTTTGCTATCTTAAACTGTGGTGCCGCTACATTATTTCCCTTTTTGGTAAGACCCAGTCCCTGGGTCGACCCTTAACTAGCTCTTAACTTGTCTGGGTCAGCACCTATTTCATATTTCCTGACTACTAGGAAACTTAAATGTGACCTAGTGCCCTTAGAACACATGACATGAAACAAAACGTAAAAATTCCGTACTGGACAACCATTGCCCGATTAACCCCTTACCTACTCACCTCACGCCCTCAGTATCCAATGCACTGGGACTTGGACTACCCTTGGTTCCCTTTTGTAATTAGCTCTCTGTCTGATCAGAAAGTAAGCAACACATAACAAAGTTAAGGCTGTGATGACACTTGGCACAGAGGTGCTCAAAATGATTTTTATTGGCCGTTGAACAAGCAGTTAGGCTGATATGCGCCCCTCTTACCCTAAAATGAACTGGTTTACAGATCTCAATCCTTCATTTTATAATGTGATGTTGATATAATACACAGTGATTTTTACAAGTTCAAGACCTCTTGTGATGTAATACATAACACACAAATCAGTTTGTACATACATTTTATAAGAATGCGGAGAGACGACCTGGTAATGATGGCCCATTGTTCTCACCATCATAAGCTTTCAGTCCCCTTTTGTTTAGTCACAAGCACCGGCAGTTATTGCGTTGGTTGAACACCATTGGTTCGCTGTATCAGTGTCTCACCTGTGCGACATGAAACGAACAAAGAAAACAACACTTTAGTACAAACGTTATACGCATAGCACGTAATTAAATAATACACTTTAGTGCCTGCCTGGTGTGTTGGTCAAGCAGGAACTAAGGATGGTGCATTTAGCTAATATCTGAAACACCATATATTCCTCACTCCAAGCTGAGCGACCTCAAGTTTGATTTTAGAAGTTCACCATTCGGAACAAAGATTTGAAACATTTTTTAACGAAACTGACTCTCTACTCAGTAAGGACTGACGGCGACGATAACTAGTCGTTTCGCAAATTCATCGCCTTTATATTAATAATGGTAATGAATGACTAACATCCGTTTGTCACTTACTTTGTGACGTTTATGCAGTCACTTAGCAAAAGTTTTTAATAATGTTTACTAGATAAATCTACTTTAAAAGCCTCATAAAAATAAGTTTCATGTAACTCTGCACTGAGTGCCTTTAACATTAGTTAGCCTTCGAACTCTCTCTCTCTCTTATACGAATACACGAGGCAATATTAACAGTACTACTTAGAAGACAGCTTAACGAAAGGTGAACTACATTTGTAGCATTTGTAGATTTGAATAAACCTTTTGACAAGGCTCTAAATTTCTGAACGTAGCAGGGGTAAAATACAGGAAGTGAAAGGCTGTTTATAACTTGTACAGAAACTAGACGGCAGTTCAAATGGCTCTGAGCACTATGGGACTTAACATCTGAGGTCATCAGTCCCCTAGAACTTAGAACTACTAAAACCTAACTAACCTAAGGACATGACACACATCCATACCCGAAGCAGGATTCGAACCTGGGACCGTAGCAGTCGCGCAGTTCCTGACTGTAGCGCCTAGAACCTTTTGGCCACACCGGCCGGCAGACGGCAGTTATAAGAGACGAGGTGCATGAAAGGGAAGTAATGGTTGAGAAGGAAGTGAGACAGGGCTGTAGCCTATCGCCGATGTTATTCAGTCTGTACAATGAGAAATCAGTAAAGTAAACCAAAGAAAAATTTGCTGTAGGAATTAAATTTCAGGGAATAGAAATAACAACTTTGAAGTGTGCCGATGACATTGTAATTCTATTAGAGACAGCAAAGGATTTGCAAGAGGAGTTGAACGGAATTGACGAGGAGGATATAGGATTAATATCAACAAAAGCATGGCAAGGATAATGGAATACAGTCGAATTAAATCAGGTGATACTCAGAGAATTAGGTTAGGAAACGAGACACTTATATATGGGTTTCGTTATATGGCAGAAAAATGACGGATGATGGCAGAAGTAGGGGTTAAAAAATCTAGACTGTCAACGGCAAGCTTTCTGAAGAAGAGACATTTTTAACATCGAAATTGCGTTCAAGTGTTAGGAAGTCTTTTCTGGAAAAATTTGTGTGGAATGCAGCTACGAATGGAAGTGAAACGTGGACAATAAACAGTTTAGATCAGAACAGAAGGTTTTGAAAGGTGGTGTTACAGAAGAATGATGAAGGACAGATGATCAGATCACGTAGCCAATGAAGAAGTGCTGAATCGAAATAGAGAGAAAAAAATTTATGACGGAACTTGATTAGACGAAAAGATTAGCTGACAGGACACATTATGAGACATCAAGGGATCACCAATTTAGTATTGGAGGGACGTATGGGAGGTAAAAATTGTAGAGGGAGACCAAGAGAAGAATACAGTAATAAGATTTAAGAAGATTCACAAGGATGTAAGTTGCAGCAGTTATTCGGAGACGAATACTTGCGACTGCACATAACAAAATTACAAGAATGTTGCATAAGTAACGTCTGTCATACACTGAAGAATCATCATTCTTTCATACCTTAGAACTGCTGTGTTTATTCCCTATTAGTGCTGAGTTATTTTTACATTCCATAATTTAATATTTCTTTACACGAAAAAAATAACATTTTAGTACACACATCATACACAAAATACGTAAATAAATAGTACACTTTTCTTGACTAGCTAATGTGGCTGAAGGGGAAACTAAGGACTGTACAGTACACTAAAATCTGCAGCAGCACAAAATGGCACTCTAACAAAATCACATACGGCTAAGGGTATGCTCAATCTGAAGCAGGTTCTGTCTCATTCTGTATCCTTGGTTTCCTTTCAGCTAACTTAACTCTGTTAGCTGTAGGGAGCCGCTTACCTCCAAACTACAGCGCATCGTGGAACTGACGCATAAAGATCGTAGCCACAGGTAAAAAAAAAAAAATAATAAAAAAACACCCTGGATACTACTAGTTTAGATTTGTAGACACACTCTAAACAATTTAGCCACAAGTATGAAAATATGTCGCAAAACATATGTCCCTAGCCCCCTGAACCAATTTCAGTATGTCAACTGACAACTTCGAATAATATGAGCACAACTTTCATCACTTTGAAAACACGCAGTTTCATGTTGTGACATGTGAGATGAGTGCGTAGAAATTTGCCTGTAATCGCATTATAATAACGACACGCACAAGGTTCCTGTCAGCTGCTTTATGTTCTCTATAGCCGTTTTTATTTTTGTGCTTTGTTGGTAATATGAAATTTCTCCGAGGCAATTTATATGATCTCTTCATTATATGTTAATCTGATCGAACTCTGGTTTTGGTCGTATAATATTTTGCTCTATAAATTTAATGTATATGTTATGTAACCTTAAGCTGTATGTGGACTCAGTATTATTCATTTGTTTGTTGTTATGCTAAGTGTTGCATTTTATTTGTAAATGTTAGTGTACACGGTAATATAGAAGTGTATGACGTGAAATAACTTAAAATAAAAAAGCGTGACATTTTAAATTTACTAATAAAATAAGATGCTGATTTTGATATTCCAGGGACGGAATTGACGGATATCAGAAACCGCTCTTGTATCAATTGCATGGCATGCATTGGTATACCTATAGGATTGGTGTGCGCCTGCTTCTGTGTTCAGATGTTTCCCAGCTGGAAGCACTCCTTGCTTTTTGCAGTACTGTGCTGCCTTATATTACTACTCTTCTGCAGGTAAGATGATGGGCATATACGAAGGCCTGCTGATAGGCGATTTGAAATTTAATAATACGAGTAAGTTGAAAACGTAAGTAATGTCAGACTTACTTATTGTTGCAGAAGTATCAACCGATATGCAATATCGATGCCTCTTCCTATGTGCGCGTAATAAATGGTACTTCCTCTTCTGCAACCCTTTTTTTGTGGACAATGTATAGAGGTGCATCTCTGAAGGAACGTCGAGCACCCTTTTTCATGCTGATGTCGGTGGCCACGTATTGTGGCGTGACATCGAAATCGTTGACGAGCCGTTATCATTTATGACCGCCGAAATGTCGCCGACGTGCACATCTTTCCCAATGGGGTTTCACACGCTATCTGATTAAAAGTATCCGGAGACATACTGAAACCGGTTCCGTCTTGTCCTACTTCGCAATAAGTCTTGTAATTTATTTCTTGGGGTTTTCGTGGTTCTTTTTGTAGTATGCCGCCGGGTGCAGCGATCTGGATGCGTCACTGCGACCAAAAAAATCCTGCTATTGTTTTACTTTGTAACGACAATGCTATTTTGTAAATATTTCTGATCATTTTTAGGCATTGGCAAGATACACAACCTGGCCCCAAGCAACATAGTTCATTGTTATTGAAACCTGGTTGGTAGGTACTCAGAGAGCGCACAGGATAAGGTTATGATTGTGGATGGGGCTGTAAACAGTTTACTGTGAGTTGCACAACCAAACACACAACTTTATTTTTCTAAGAACCACTTGTTTACACATTTTTTTAAAAGATCACAATTAGACAATACGGCTGAAGGCCTAGTTAAAGAAAACTTGAGATGCTTTCTGGGCTGAAGGCCCAACACCACACCAAAAACAAGAATGGGTCAAGGCCTGGCTTAGAAATCAAAAGCAATTAAAAATAGAAGGTAAAAATTTAAAACAAACATGCAATTGAAAACAATTAGCGGCTGTAGGCCTACACTACACATCTGAAGGACAACTGTAATTAAAACACATCAATAAACATTTTTTTCTAACCAAGAAGTTTCTTTTTAAAATTACAACAGGATTGCAAAAAGCCTAATTAAAGATATATTAACTTATTGCACGCCTGAAGGCCACAAAGAAATTTAAAACAACTGCTGAAGGCCTGAAAAACAAGTCAGACAAACAATTTAAAATAAAACCCTTCCTTCTTATAAAAAATTTTTCCTTTGAAGAATACACACAGCTGAAGGCCTTATAAAAGGGGTTCACGTAAATCCTCGGCTGAAGGCCAAACATAACACGTTCAACGACTAACGGCTTAGGGCGTCGATTACAAACAATATCAGATAGGACAAAGTTTCAAGAAAAACAATTTTTTTAAAAATAAAATGAATATTCAAAATTTTAATTTAACACGGCTGAAGGCCTTTACATAAAATTAAAAAAAAACTGAATTAATACATGGACAAAGGCCTCGCACAATACTTCAAACTAAAATAAAAATCACAATCTAAAACAAACAGAACAAGGTCAGGTAACTGGGGCGTTAATGGCCACAGGGCAGAAAATACCGCTGGTGCACTTCACTGGCAAGTAACAGTCAATCTAATAATTAATCACAATATAGGAAGACGGCTGCAAGATTTCGCTGACTCCAACGCATCGTACATTGCTGCTAACCCAAATGGCCCAGGGAGCAACAACCCAAAAATGAACGAAGAGATGTCACAATAGCTGAGGTTTCGTTACAGGTTAACTGATCACTCAACTTCAGCGTCCAGGTACAGTGGGCAACGAATACTGTCGCTCTCGCAGCTAGCACCTCACGATCCCACAGTGCATGCACGCCGCCAGCTGTCCCAGCCTGCCCTTGCGCCGCGAGACTTCCTCGCTGCTCCGTCCCAACCGTCTGACTGCCTGCAGCATGCAGACAGCATTAAAATAGCTGCTCAGTCAAAGCAACACAAGCCACACACAGTTCCATCAAACACTTCCACAAACAACTCAAACAATACTAAAACCAGTGACTGAGAAAACCCAGAAGCGGTCGGCGACCAAATACACGTCGTCCAATGAGACAACCGACCGAACGACCAACAAAGGTCGTCCGCACTCAATTAATGTGTGTCAGCAATGGTCGACCGAGTCATGGCTGCCTCGACCTCACTGCTGCTCCGTCCCAACTCAACTCCCGATACACGATGACCCAGAAATACTAGCAGTCGCTCCAAAGATAGAACGACAGTGTTCTTATCGATAAGCGCTGCTGCTGCCGATCACGGGCGCTCAAGCCAGCAAATTAGTGACGCCAGTAAATCGAATAAGAAACAGGACGGCAGTACTGCAAAGACAAGATGTCAAGTAATAAACGGCACGAACACGAGCTGCACACGGCTCAGTTGTGTATTGTTTTAACATTCTTAATATGGAGTGCGTGTGATGCGCCATCAGTAAAATAATTTTATGATGTTAAACTTACTAGTCTTTTCTAACACACAAGGACCAGAAATATGATTTAATTAGCTGTCAAAAAAAGTTCTGGCTAGCTAACGACAACTATTACCATAGATTTTATTATCTGCTTCGTACTGAACTTTAAAGTAAACATACAGCTGTCGCTGTTAATATCTTAGTGGTTCGTATCGAAATGTTCACACTAAAAAATCTGATTACACTCATTTTTTAAACTTTTCGGCCTATTTAGTAGAAAGTTACTTCTGAATGAATTCTCATTAATGATCGGTAATTTCCAAGAATGAATGAATATCGAAGTTTCGGGGTCCAAACGATACATATCGAACTTGCGATCTTAAATCGATCATGTGTCTCTAATGGCGGGCGTTATGGGTATGTTTACGGTGGTCGCTACAGCAACAACAAAAGAAGAGCTTACAAAAATACTTGTAATTGCAAAGGAGATGACTTACCTTACTCGTCGTCGGTGTTGTAATCATGCGAAAGTCCATTATGGTGATCTGGATGGATAATTTGGAAGAGTCGAACCAAGTATTCTTCCTGACGCTCGTTCGTTTTCCGCATTGTCCGCAGTGAAACTGTAAACGGTATTTCAGCATCGAAACTGTGCTTACGAAGTTTGACACACTTCGAACCACCACAGTCTATTTAGTCCCTTCTTTTCTCTTCCGGTGGTACTCCATATCTGTTACAAAAAGTCGAAATATTTTCTTCGCTGGATAAACATGGAATTAGATTTTTCCTTGTGAGAGACTCCGCCGAAGAAACGTCAAGAACACGAGACATTCCACTCACAAACGACATAGATCGTCTGGGATTCCCTAGTAACTCAAAAATAATTAATGGAGGTATGTAATTTAGAGCAACTACGGGAACGACGGAAAACAGATAAAAATGACGATCACAAATAATTGATCATAACGCCTATCACCAGAGTCGCATGACGGATTTACGATCGCATGTTCGATATGTATCGTTTGGACCCCGCGACATCGATAGGCAATCATTCAGTTAATTAATATTTATCTCTCCCCATAGATTCAACTTTGTGAAGTAATCATTTCGCAAGATGAAATTATTGCTGACTTGGCAAAGGGATATCTTTGGTTAAAGAACTTACACTGCTTAAAATAAATTTTGTTGTATTTTCAATATTATCTTTACACAGTACGGATGTATAAAACTTTTACTGAAATCTCAATTAAAATGCCTGAAATCAAACAAGTAACCATATATTAGCAACAAGAGCGAGCAAAAAGTAAAGTATGTGAGAAAAAGAAGTGAGCTAATAATGTCGCGTAGTAGCCTATATAGACCGCAACAAATTACGACATTTCATTCTTTCATTCCTTTACTTACTACTCTTACAGACTACATTGTATTTAAATACTATTGAACTTAAATATTTCATTTAATACTAGAAAATAATAAAGGCAGATTAAAATACGTTACCTACAGCTGGCGAAAATACGAGAGTGGTTTCAATATTACTGGACATTAACATCGGGGTGTTCCACTGAACGTCTTTGTCGCAGCCTAAACTGTGCTGTGAACACTTTAAATAAGGTGTTTAAATGTCTGTGAAGGTATGGTAGCCCATTCTTCCTCAAGGACCGAAAGCAGTGAAAGTAGTAATGTAGCACACGGGTGTCTGCAGCGAAGCTGACCTTCTAAGTCATCCCAAAGGTGTTCTATTGGGTTCAGCTAGGGCTCAAGGTGAGTCCAGTCAATATCAGGAATGTTATTGTCTATAAACCATGTTTACGTATCGGGTGGTCCAATCCTCAGAATGCATTGTTGTTGTTGTGGTCTTCAGTCCAGAGACTGGTTCGATGCAGCTCTCCATGCTACTCTATCCTGTGCAAGCTTCTTCATCTCCCAGTACCTACTGCAACCTACATCCTTCTGAATCTGCTTAGTTTATTCATCTCTTGGTCCCTCCCTACGATTTTTACCCTCCACGCTGCCCTCCAATACTAAATTGGTGATGCCTTGATGCCTAAGAATATGCCCTACCAACCAATACCTTCTTCTAGTCAAGTTGCGCCTCAAATTTCTCTTCTCTCGAAATCTATTCAATACCTTTTCATTCGTTATGTGATCTACTCATCTAATCTTCAGCATTCTTCTGTAACACCACATTTCGAAAGCTACTATTCTCTTCATGTCTAAACTATTTATCGTCCACGTTTCACTTCCATACATGGCTACACTCCATACAAATACTTTCAGAAACGACTTCCTGACAATTAAATCTATACTCGATGTTAACAAATTTCTCTTCTTCAGAAACGCTTTCCTTGCCATTGCCAGACTACATTTTATATCCTCTCTACTTCGACCATCATCAGTTATTTTGCTCCCCAAATAGCAAAACTCCTTTACGACTTTAAGTGCCTCTTTTACTAATCTAAATCCCTCAGCATCAATTCGGCTACATTCCATTATTCTCGTTTTGCTTCTGTTGATGCTCATCTTATATCCTCCTTTGAAGACATTGTCCATTCCGTTCAACGGCTCTTCCAAACCATTTGCTATCTCTGAACCTCAGATTTTTTATTTCTTCTCCATAGATTTTAATTCCGACTCCGAATTTTTCTTTTGTTTCCTTTAGTGCTTGCTCAATACACAGTTTGAATAACATCGGGGATAGGCTACTACCCTGTCTTACTACCTTCCCAACCACTGCTTCCATTTCATGCCCCTCGACTCTTATAACTGCCATCTGGTGACTGTTCAAATTGTAAATAGCTTTTCGCTCCCTGTATTTTACCCCTGCCACTTTCAGAATTTGAAAGAGAGTATTCCAGTCAACATTGTCAATAGCTTTCTCTAAGTCTACAAATGCTAGAAACGTAGGTTTGCCTTTCTTTAATCTTTCTTCAAAGATAAGTCGTAAGGTCAGTATTCCCTCATGTGTGCCAACATTTCTACGGAATCCAAACTGATCTTCCGCGAGGTCGGCTTCTACCAGTTTTTCCATTCTTCTGTAAAGAATTCGTGTTAGTATTTTTCTGCCGTGGCTTATTAAACTGGTAATTCGGTAATTTTCACATCTGTCAACACCGGCTTTCTTTGTGATTGGAATTATTATATTCTTCTTGAAGTCTGAGGGTATTTCGTCTGTCTCATACATCTTGCTCACCAGATGGTAGAGTTTTCTCAGGGCTGGCCCTTCCAAGGCTATCAGTAGTTGTAATGGGATGAGGTCTACTCCCGGGGCCTTCTTTCGACTTAGGTCTTTCAGTGCTCTGTCAAACTCTTCACGCAGTATCATATCTCTCATTTCATCTTCATCTACATTCTCTTCCATTTCCATAATACTGTTCTCAAGAACATCGCTCTTGTATAGACCGTCTATATACTCCTTCCACCTTTTTGCTTTCCCTTGTGTGCTTAGAACTGGATTTCCGTCTGAGCTCTTGATCTTCGTGCAGGTGGTTCTCTTTTCTCCAAAGGTCTCTTTAATTTTCCTGTAGTCAGTATCTATCTTACCCCTAGTGAAATACGCCTCTACATCCTGACATTTGTCCTCTAGCCATCCCTGCTTAGCCATTTTGCACTTCCTGTCGATCTCATTTTTGAGACGTTGTATTCCTTTTTGCCTGCTTCATTTACCGCATTTTTGTATATTCTCCTTTCATCAATTAAATTCAGTATCTCTTCTGTTAGCCAAGGATTTCTATTACCCCTCGTCTTTTTACCTTCTTGATCCTCTGCTGTCTTCACTATTTCAACTCTCAAATCTACCCAGTCTTCTTATACTGTATTTTCCCCCCATTCTTTTCGGTCGTTCCCGTATGATCTCCCTCAAACTCTGTACTCCCTCTGGTTTATCCAGTTTATCCAGGTCCCATCTCGTTAAATTCCCACCTTTTTTGCAGTTTCTTTAGTTTTAATCTACAGTTCATAACCAATAGATTGTGATCAGAGTCCACATCTGCCCCTGGAAATGTCTTACAATTTAAATCCTGGTTCCTAAATCTCTGTCTGACCATTATATAATCTATCTGAAACCTGTCAGTGTCTCCAGGCTTCTTCCATGTATACAGCCTTCTTTTACGATTCTTGACCCAAGTGTTAGCTATGATTAAGCTTATGCTCTGTGCAAAATTCTACCAGGCGGTATCCTCTTTCATTCCTTACCCCCATTCCGTATTCACCTACTACATTTCCTTCCTTTGGAAGTACAAAAGCTAACAAAATAGGATCATCGATCTGTTTTGTAACACCTCTGTTTTGTAACACCTTGCATAATCATAGCGTTACCCGGCCTGTTGGTAGCTGTTTGGAAGTCACGAGTGATTCCTTCTGTTTACTTCATGCGTTGTCTTACAGCCACCGTCATCAATGCTTGGCAGTCCCTCTCCGTCGGTATATGAGGTCTGACTCGACTTGGTTTAGCTGTAGTTGTTGCTTCAGGTCTTCAATTCAGAATCACATTACCGACAGACGTCTGGAGCAACTTTATGTAAGTTGAAATGTCCCTGATGGGTTCCTCATTCAGGTGGCATCCTATGGCTAGTTTATGTTCGAAGTCACTGAGCTCTCCTGATTGATACATTCTGCTGTTAGGTCTGCTGTTTCTCTGTCAACTGGACTGTACTCTCCACCTGAGTTCAGCCGGGCGGTGTGGCCGAACGGTTCTAGGCGCTTCAGTCTGGAACCGCGCGACCGCTACAGTCGCAGGTACGAATCCTTCCTCGGGAATGTATGTGTGTGATGCCCTGAGGTTAGTTGGTTTAAGTAGTTCTAAGTTCTAGGGGACTGATGACCTCAGATGTTCCCATAGGGCTCAGAGCCATTTGAAACATCAACCTCAGTTCTTCATGGCGAGTCCAGCTCTTGTGGTATCTAGTGGTCAATTTGCGTTACATGGGTGCGTCCGGATATCATTGAACAGACAGTGTATATTGAAACCTCCCTTCAGATCAAAAGGACGTGCCAGACTAGGGCTCGAACCCAGAATTTGGGGCTAGAGCTTCTCAGCAGTATAGAAGAAACATTGAACATAATCTAGCTGTACAGTCATTACAAGTTTAGGTTCACTCTAAGTCATGACGTTATGGACTGTAATCATACAAATATTCCAGGCACGAGATTCACATTACTGGCATGGTTCACTCGTAGTTTCGTCATATCTTCTGATTCCGATTATCAGACTCCTAAATATTCTGAAAAATTAAATTCTTAGCTTCCTGGAAACTTCCACTGCAGAATGTGGTACAGTTGTCCGTACTAGCAAGACTTCAGAGTGATCTGACTTGGATTCAAATTTTGGTAAATTATTTTGGAATGCCGGAGACTTTCTTAATCAATGTATAACACATAACAGCGCTGGAAGCAAAATAAGTTGCGGTTTTTACAATAGAAATGGCTTTTGCGTCATAATAAGGCTTTATTTTTCGAAATTTTAAATGCATTATTGCATAAGGACTTGTTTCATCCCCCCTGGCTTTCGTGTGTTGCAGATAAAGTACGTTTAAAGTACACTCATGCTCATAAATTAAGGATAATTGCAGAATGTGGTGCCACACAACGTGACACTACACAAAACTGGCATTGATAGCATAGGCACTTAGGGAAGACACACGGCACAGATCTGTAAGTCCACGGTATTGGTGATAAGTTGAGAAAACCCGTCCCGAAGCACATGTGCTACAAAACGCCACTGTTTCTTGCGCATGTACCCCGACATCAGTATGGGATATGATCAGCATGCACACGTACACAGGCCGCATAACGGGTTAGCATACTCTGGATCAGGTGGTCGAGCAGCTGCTGGGGCACAGCCCCCATTCTTACACCAGTGCCTGTCGGAGCTCCTGAAGTGTCGTAGGGGTTTGAAGACGTGCAGCGATACGTCGACCGAGAGCATCTCAGACGTGCTCGATGGGGTTCAGGTCTGGAGAACAGGCAGGCCACTCCGTTCGCCTGATATCTTCTGTTTCAGAGTACTCCTCCACGATGGCAGCTCGGTGGGGCTGTGCATTATCATCCATCAGGGGGAAGGTGGGACCCACTGCACGCCTGAAAAGGTAGACATACTGGTGCAAAATGACGCCCGATACACCTGAATTGTTACAGTTCCTCTGTCAAAGAAATGCAAGGGTGTATGTGCATCAGTCCATAATTCCATCCCACACCATCAAACTTGACCTCCATAAAGGTCCGTTTCAAGGACATTAAGGGGTTGGTATCTGGTTCCTGGTTCATGTAAGATGAAAACCCGGCGATAATCACTGTTCAGACTATACCTGGTCTCGACCATGGACATAACCTGCGACCATTGTCCCAATGACCATGTACTGTGTTCCTGACACTAGGCTTTATGGGCTCTCCTGTGACCAGGGGTCAGTGGAATGCACCTTGCAGGTCTCCAGGAGAATAAACCATGTCTGTTCAGTCATCTGTAGACTGTGTGTCTGGAGACAACTGTTCCAGTGTCTGCGGTAAGGTCCCGAGCAAGGCCACCTGCAGTACTCCGTGGCCGTCTGCGGGGACTGATGGTGAGATATCGGTCTTCTTGTGGTGTTGTACACTGTGGACGTCCCATACTGAAGCCCCGGGACACGTTTCCTGTCTGTTGGAATAGTTGCCATAATCTCGAGATCACACTTTGTGGCAAACAGAGGGCCCGTGTTACGACCTGCTGTGTTTGACCAGCCTCCAGTCGCCCTAGTATTCTACCCCTCATAACGTCATCAATATGTTTTCTTTGAGCCGTTTTCTGCACTCAGTCACCATTAGCACGTCTGAAAACGTCTGCACTCTTACTCGTTGCACCGTACTCTGGCACGCACCAGCACACCTCTGCGTATGTGGAGTGCTGCCAGCGTCACCGTGCGACTACCGCAGGTCAAACGCACCGCATGGTCATACCCCGAGGTGATTTAAACCCGCAAACCGCCCACCAGAGCGTTGTTTCACCATGTATCAACATTATCCTTAATTTATGAGCAGAGTGTACTTATACTTTGTTATTTTTCTTGACGAATATATCGGCTCCAGTTGTACTTGACAACTCTTTTATGTGGTTCTAAGCTGAGGAACAATATATTACGTACAACCTATTAAAAGAAAACTGGAACCAAGTTTTGAAAACAGTATCCGACGCCATACAGATGAAATGCCACGCAACCTCCACGATCTCCAGTCTTCCCTCCTACCACTGGTATTAGTTCCGTTGGCGGTCACTCTCCCAGGAGTTGCATTGCCTGCTGGCCGGTCGTGCTGGGCTTCCACGGTATGCGCCGGACTGGGCACTTATGGTGGTAACCTACTTTTGAGGTTCACAAATTGGTGTTTTATGGCTTCTATTGCCTTCACGTTCATTTCTTAAGCCCATACCACATGTGTTGTCGTTCACTGTTGGTTCATAGGTTACGTTACTCTGGCACTGTGTTATTATTTCCTGTTCCATTCATATCATGTTTCAGTTAGGGTCCGTTTACCCAGTGTGGTACTGGTTGACTGAGAGAACTTCCTCACGCCTCACCTGCGCGGGTTCTCGCATGCTACTTGATATTTCCTGATTTTGTTACATGACTACTGCGACTTTCTCGTATGCAGTCAAGGTGTAACTTGATTTGCATATTTGTATGGGTTCCTTTAATGTTAATTAACTTGATGAAGGCTGCCTATTAGTTTTCCTTGTTCCTTTTTTGTAGCGCCTTGCAAGCTCCCAACGACTGGTATTTAGATCGTAAATGTCGTTAATTCTCCCTGTGTGTGGCAGGCTGAGAAGGGAGTTTGCTTAATTTTATCAGCAGGGATTACTTTTATTCATTTTTATATAAGCCTGCTGTGGGGAAGGAACTTATGCACACTTTTTCTCTCTCGGCAGCGTAACCTTCCCTAAACATTCTGCCTGCTTTAGAATTGATGTTTAGGCCCATCATAGTTCGGAATACAATCTTATCGATTGAATTTGAAGTCGCAACGGATAACGCAATTGTAATTTTTGGGATGGTCAGAGAAAACTACATCCTGCACGAAACTAGTCTTGTGCCAATAATTTTAGTAAGGGGGTAGCGTCACTGATATGATTCTCTTTCCTTAGGTATGGTTTAAATCAGCAAGCCTAGAACGGAAATTACTTCGAAAAACAAAGTTAATGTTATTTTAACCAACATTAGACAAATTTACGAAGTCACTTCTTAACAATCTTTTCAATACACATTTCACTAATTCTGCTTTGAACTTTCATTTAACTATGGACAAAGATTATTTATCTATGCACATAGATAATTTCTCCTTTGAATTACAAGCCGTGTTGCCTTTGATTAGCATTGTCCTGTGGGGGGAAGGAAAATCTTGGAGAGCACGTGGTCACAACTACTATGCTGATACGTGCACATGCACTAAGTTAGCACTGAAATGCAAATATCGTAACTATTTCTCTATGCAGATTTTCTATGTACAGTGGCTGGCACCGAGCAGGACTCATGACTGGTATCTCCAGCGCTAAGTGCTTGAATACGAAACGATTCATCTCAGAAAAGCTACACTCGACACTAAATTTTAAATAATTAGTTAAACATCGACACACGCTAGCATAAATGTTCATCAATCGAAAAAACTGGCTACAACTCCCTCTATTAGCTTTCTCGGCGGTTGCAGTTTGAAACTTTGCACCACGTGGCGGTTCGTAATGGAAATCTAGAACGGAGAAGATTATTCTTATAGCGGATAAATTGAACAAAAATCAATAAATGATTCTTAATTAATCAATCGCGAGAAAGCCCCTGATAAATAAATTGTTAACATTAAACATATTTAAACATTCAAATACCTTTGTCCTGATTTCGACGCAGCGTTCTGAAGGAACGTCTGGTCGCTTACCTGTCTCCCAAAATACTCCTCGTAAATGTTGCGCGACTCTTTCTCCCGAGCAGCGCGAGGTGGTGGGGGAGGCCCGTGACCAACCTCTGATAAGAAAACGCTTTTTTTAGACTTTGCACCTCTGGTCTAACCACCCTGTTCCTGCTCTTTGCCTTCCACTGACTATGTTAAGATTCTGAGACCCACTACATCTCTGGTTTGTCTGCTACCACACTCAAAATATTCACACCTGACCCCGTACTTTAAGGAGAAGTGGGGAAACGTAAATAGGGGCACAGGACGTCCATATTGTAATGAGAATAAAAGACTTTGATCCATAATTGTTTCTACATGCATGTTATTTGGAGCTGAGATTATTTCATTGTTCATTAATTATGTAAAGTAATTGAATTCACGCTGATAATATTTATCAGCTGATAGCAACATAACACTGATTTTAACAATGTAACGAAACCTATTGTGACGTTACAGCCTGAAGATGGAATTTGTATCCTGAAAGCTGGGTCGTGTCAATTATTTCATCCAAATAAAGGATTCATCAAGTGCAAATGGAGCGGATTTATTAGTCATGGAATTAGCCACAGTTGTGAATATCACGCAAAGAGTATATTGTGTTTGTATGTTATGCCTGTACTCATCAGAACGGAATTCCAGTACCTTGCAGTGCTAGATTCAAGCTGCCACCAAATAGTGGTGTTAACCACCTCCGAAACTGGACTATACAGAGATCGATTAACCCATACACAACTCAGAACAATAACGAAACCCACAAAAGTTTTAGGTAGTCGTGTCATCGGCTCACGTAGATGTGATAAGCACACTGGACAAAAAAGTGGTCACCCCTGTGCGCACGCGCAGTAGGATCCTTAACTCTTTACAGATGGCGCAGCGATCGAGTCATGCGCTGAACTGTGCGCTAACTACCTCAGCGTGAGCTCAGCCAAATAACATCCTGTGGGACATTTATGTTTCTAGCGGACATTGAACATAAATGCGAAAGAAAGTAAGGACGTGACCGAGTGGCAAAAACGGGCACTTGTGTTCCGCTGTGAACTGTTGACGTGACTAAAGGGAGAAGTTTAGCATACGTGGCGATGAAACACGACATAATAACCGGAAAAATATCTGGACTGGAGGGACCGGAGACGCGAATCACGGCTTGTGAATCAAAACCGCTTCCCAGTCCGACAGGAATCGCTGCAGTCAGTGAAAAAATATCCACCCGCACCTGTTAGCGAGAGAACATAGCAACGGGAATTGCATACAATGCAGATTTGGAGTCTGTCACACAACCACACAAAGACGACAGTACAAATGTTATGTATTTACAACAGAAAAAAGTTCAAAGGATTTGAGGAATATGTGACTGGTTTTATGAACACCGTCCCCACTTCTCACTATATTACCTCTCGACTGACGTGCAACATCATCCGACTTGAATGCCACAGTATATGTGTGGGATAGGTTGGAACAGTGGTAGAGCGCATCTCTGCAGTTTATTGGAACTGCGTCCTGAGATCCACGGCGAGTGACTTAAGTCGGCTGTGACGTACCTGCACAAACTTGTGGACACGTATCCCAACCGAATAAAGGCGGTTATCAAGTCCAGGGGAGGAATTATACGGTATTTGATTATGCTTGTAATGATTTCTGCAGGGTGACCAGTATCTTGTCCGGTGAGCTTATCATCCCAAATAATGTCTTCGTATTGTGTAATCTGCTATGAATTTCCTACTTCACTGCAACAACTTTGAAAATGGGCGTTATGAGAAACAACGAACGCAGTAAAAAACAAATCGAGGATACCACTGTAAATCGAGTAATGGTACCAGACACGGCCAACCATTTCGTCTACTGTAAGACAAGTCATTTGTGTACAGACGAAGACTGTAATATATTTTCGTTCAGCATCCTCAGATTTTGAGAAAAATAACACTTCATGATGTGAAGTGGATTCAAAAACGACGGTATCAGTAGATAATTTGCAGCTGAGCATTTTTCCTCAGCGTTTATGAGTCTGCAAATGCGTGTTTACCTAGATATCGAGGAAAGAAACTTTTACAACTGTCGTTTCTGTACCCGTAAGGTAAATGAGCCACGCTCTCTCCCAACTATGCGTTTTCGTGACGTTCGCTGTCTATCTGTGTTTGGTTTCCCCCCCTTGTCGCGGTTACATCGTGGTTCTTCTTCCCTCTAACTGTGGCAGCAGTGATGTTTATCGATATTTGCGCCATGTACCATCTTTGGTTTGGTGCATATAGTTTCCGGCAAGGGGGTCTGGAGGGAGTCGGACGGTTGTTGCGAACGAGGGAAGTTCTCCGCGTGGTGCAGTCGGCTGGGGCCGCTGGCAGCCCCTGTGCAGTGTTGGAGCGTGTGTGGAGCTGTCCGATCGCTACGTGCTTCGTGGTTCACCGACCCAGGACGTCAAAGTTGAGTAGTGGTTTCAACAACCCAAGCCACGTCTGTTCATGTTGTGGTGGTTCGTTTTGGTGGTTCGCTGTTGGGCATGTTTTCCGGTGAGTAGCACTGAGTGGTTCTGCTGCTGAGATTTAGCTGCCATCTGGAGCAATGAACTATTTTGGTAGACTACGATCTGAGTGCACCATGGAATTTTCTGTCTTGTGGCCGTTAGTGTTCTGGTTACCTGCCCTGGGCACTGACGTAAATTCAGGCAGTGTTCTTTTGAGCGAGTTAGCTATTACTGTGTTTCAAATTCAAGTGTTCCAACGGAATTTTCTGCCTAGTGGCCGTTAGTGTTCCGGTTACCTGCCCTGGCCACTAACGTAATTTCCGGCAGCGTCCTTTCCTCCCTATTGTCGCTGTCCAACATGGTGTACAATTTTGACAGCTAATACGTACTTCACGTTTGTAAAATTGCCGGTTGGGGTTCTCATGTACTGGTAGACGGGAAGCAAGTTGTTGTATCGGTCGGTCCGTGGCTGCACCCTAGCTGGGTTCCGACTGATCAAGTATAGCTGGGCTCGCCACTTGTTTGACCTAAGTGAACGAGGGCAGACCGACCTCCCTGGAGGCCTTCTGAGTGCCACTTGCTTTTAATTATCTCTTGTCAGCTATTTTAAATTTTGGGCTTATGGTTATTGTTTGTTTCTTAAAATTTTGCAAAATTGATTTTAAATTTACCTTTCAAGCTTAAACACTGCGGCCTTCTGCCTTTAAAGATTATGGTAATATATTTTCAAATTTTGAAGTTTGATTGTGGCCCTCAATCATTGGTATTGCACCTTGCATATGTTGTTTCTTTAAATTATTTTTTGCTATCTTAATCGGATTTTCTATCTTGTTGGTTTTGAAGATCTCTTGTTGTTAAAAACGCTGGCCTTCTGCCTTTAAAGGTCTATGGTAATAAATTCTGAAGTTTTCAAATTTAATTGTGGCCCTCAGGCATTTGTGTTGCACCTTGCATATGTTGCCTTTTGGGTTTTAAATTATTTTATTGCTGTCTTAATTGAATTTTTGATTTTTTAAGGTTTGTTGTTGGCCTTCTGCCTTTAAAGGTCTATGGTAATATATTCTAAAAGTTTGGAAATTGTTGCCCTCATCCATTTGTATTGCACTTTGCGTATGTTGTTTTTTAAATTATTTTATTGCTATCTTAATTGGATTTTTATCTTGTTAAGATTTCTTGTTGTAGGCCTTCAGCAGTGAAAGAGTTGCTAAATTACAATAAATGACAATTAGAAGCAGAAACTGACCTCAAACCTTGGCCCTGTCCACAACCCTATTACCTGTTTTGCCCAGTGGGTTTAGCGGGCGTATCAGTAAACACTGTTCAGTATACACTGTGGTGGCAAAAGTCACTGAAAACCTCCTAATATCGCGTCGGATATCCTCTTGCCCGTCGTAGTGCAGCATCTCGACGTGGCACACACTCAGCTACTCGCTGTTGGAAGACCTTTGCAAAAGTATTGACCCGTGCTGTTTCCATTGCCATAGAAAATTGCGAAAATCTCTCCCGCTGCAGGATTTCGTGTACAAACTGACCTTTCGATTATGTCCCATAAATGATCGATGGGATTCACGTGGGACGATATGGGTGGCCAAATCATTAGCTCGCATTGTCCAGAATGTTCTTGAAACCAATCGCGAACGATTTTGGCCTAGGAGGATGACATTGTTGGTAAACGTCGCATCGACAACGGGGTCATTACAGACACTTTAGGGAAGGATGGCGAAGGAAATCGGCCGTGCCGTTCCAAAGAAACCGTCGCGGCATTTGACTGCAGCGATTTAGGTTCAAAATGGCTCATCAGCCAACAGTTAGTAGCATCTTTGGAAAGAACGCACACCAAGTTTCAGCCGTATTGGTCTATTTGTTTTTGTTTGGCATTCGTGTGAATCCAGGAAGTCGAGTGATTGTCAAAAAGTTAACGAAAAACAATTTCGTGTGGTGATTAAACATTACTTTATGAAAGCAAAAATGCCTCTGGAGACCATATCGAAGCTTGATAAACATTACGATGACTCTGCACCTTCGAGTAGAACAGTTTATAAGTGGTTTCAAAATTTTCAGACTGCCCATATGGGCACAAGTGCGGCTGAACGTTCTGGACGCCCTGTGAAAGTTACGACTCCAGAAACCATTGATAAAATCCATGATATGGTGATGGATGACAGAAGAGTTAAGGAGCGGCCGATGTGGCCGAGCGGTTCTAGGCGCTTCAGCCTGGAACCGCGCGACCGCTACGGTCGCAGGTTGAAATCCTGCCTCGGGCATGGATGTGTGTGATGTTCTTAGGTTAGTTAGGTTTAAGTACTTCTAAGTTCTAGGGGACTGATGACCTCAGATGTTAAGTCCCATAGTGCTCAGAGCCAGTTAAGGAGCGTGATATTGCTAGTGCTGTGGGCATCTCGAATGAACGGGCACATAATATTTTGCATAAACATTTGGAGATGAGGAAGCTATCCGAAAGATGGGTTCCGCCATTGCTCACGCTTGATCATAAACGGAATCGTGATAAGTGTTGCAAGGATGGTTTGCAGCTGTTCAGGAAGAATCTGCAGGACTTTAAGCGTCGTTTCGTCACTGTGGATGAAACATCGATACATTACAATACTCCTGAGACCAAACCACAATCTAAACAATGGGTTACCAAGGGAGAATCTGCACCAAAGAAGGCGAAGACCATTCCTTGGGCCGGAAAGGTTATGGTGAGCGTCTTTTGGGATTAGCAAGGGTTAATCCTCATCGACTAACTGGAAAGGGTAAAAGAATTACAGGTGCATATTATTCATCGTTATTGGACCGTTTGGAAACCTAGCTGCAAGAAAAGCGCTGGCGATTGGACCACTACGCACCAGCACACACCTCAGCAGTTGTGGTCGCAAAATTAATGGAAATAGGATTCCAACTCGTTTCACATCCCCCTATTCTCTCTCGGACTACTATCTGTTCCCCAATTTGAAGAACTGGCTGGCGGGACAAAGATTTGATTCAAACGAGGAGGTGATTGCAGCAACTAATAGCTTTTTTGCAGACTTGGACGATTCCTATTATTCGGAAGGGATCAACAAATTAGAACAGCGTTGGACGAAGTGTATAAGTATAAAAGGAGACTATGTCGAAAAATAAAAAAGGTTTACCCCAAACACGAAGTAGTAATTATTTTTGCGCGCACTTTTCTAACGCCCCTCGTAATGTCCAGTGGGATATTTATTCACTTGCACCTTTGTTATTTAAGAGAATACAACACCGGGGAGGGCTCTCTGCCATACTTGCAAAGTTCACCACCGGCTGTAAGCCGCATGTAGCCATGCACCATGAATCGTGAGGGCCTTGGCAGTCTGGGCTGGACGAACGCCAGAGTTATCCTGCCACTGCCACTAGGAAAAGCCACCTGGTCGCACTGGAAATAACTCTACAATGCGTACTGCCAATTGAAATGCCTAACATGATGTGATACTGTTTGTAATGGCACTACAGTCGCAGCCCATTTGACCTAAGTTAAAATGGCAGGAGGAGCAGGAGAATTTGAAATGCGAGAAGCACACTTGTGCGTTACCGCACATTGAAACTGTCAGGGAAACTGAAAATTTTTCCCAGTTTAAAAATGAACTATAACGCACACGTTTAATTCTGCAAGGGCAATGTGTGTGTGTGTGTCTGTCTCTCTGTGTGTGTGTGTGTGTGTGTGTGTTAATTTGTAAGGGACCAAGCTGCTAAGGTCGTCGGTCCCTAGGGTTTCACACTACTTAAACTAACTTACGATAAGAACCACACAGACACTCATGCCCGAGGGAGGACTCGAACCTCTGGCGGGAGGGCCGCGGAATCCGTGACATGCCGCCTCAAACCGCGCGGCCATTTGGCGCGGCGGGCAATCTATGAAAAAGGGAGATGCGCACCTGTCATCCTCGGGGAAGACTTGTACAATGGGTGAGAAACCGTGAAAAGAGCAGGTTCTTTAAGTTCATAAAAAGTTATATGTGGGGTGGACGAAAGCTATAATGAAAATTGTGGTAATTGCTTGTCATAAGTTATTCTATAAACTCGTCTCTCCTATGTGCTGCAGCCACTTACCAACGAAAATGGAGAATGAAACACAATTTTTCTTATTTACAAGTCGAGTTCTAACCCTCAACAGCATGGCAAATACACACTGATCGGTCAGAACGTTATGACTACCGACCTACTATTGATATAAACACGTCCAGGCGATAGGAACATCGCCTGAGGTGGAATGACTGTTAGTCAGGCACAAACCTGCCCGCATAGTATCAGTCTGCGTGCTGTCCACGTGTAGAATGGGGAAGGAGCACAATGTATCTGAGTTTGACCGAAGGCTGAATGTGATGTCCCAGAGACTCGGCACAAGCATTTCGGAAACTGCACGACTTGTCAGATGTTCAAGGAGTACTGCGATGAGTGTCTTCGACAAGTGGTGAAGCCAACCAGACATCGTGAGGTTGGGCGGCCGTCCCTCATTATCGACGTTGGATGTCACAGGCTGGGCAGACTTGAAAAACAGGAAAGGCGGCGAACTGCAGCGGAACTAACATCAGACTTTAACTCCTGGGCAGGGTACAAGGGTGTCTGAACACACAGTGCACCGAACATACCTAACGAGTAGCCTCCACGGCCAGTGGCCCGTGCATATGCCGAAGTAAACACCACAATATTGGGAACTACTATTGAAATTGGCACGCAACCATTGGCACTGAACGTTGGCGCAGTGGTGGGGCGTTGCATGGTCTGATGAAACAACATCATGCCGACGGGAGGGCGCGAATCTGTAGTCTTCCAGGGGAACAGCTCCTTGACACCTGTACTGCTGGACAGAGACAACCTGGCAGTGAGTCCATTATGCTCTGGGGGACGTTCACGTGTGCATCCATGGGTCCAGTGGAGCTCGTGCAAGGCACCATGGCGGACAAGGGAGTATCACACACTGATTGAAAACCACCTACATCCCTTCATGACGATCATGTTTCCGGATGTCAGTGACATTTTTGAGCTCAGGAGTGTGAAGGGGTGGTTCGAGGTACACAGTGGCGAGTTGCAATTGATGTGCTGCCCCCCCCCCCCAACCTCTCCCCAACTCGTCAGGTCCAAACCCAATCAAACACATCTGGGATGTGATTGAATGTGCCACCTCCACGGACTTAAGAGAATTAGGTGACCTGTGTGTGTAGATACGGTGTCAACTCACTCCAGTGACCTACCAAGGTGTCATTGCTTCCAAATAACGCTGAGTCGCTACTGTTATGCACTAGGTAGGTGGTCATTATGTTTTACCTGAACAGTGTACGTGATTAAAAAAGAATGACTTTTTACAAGAGTGGAAATCAATAAACTAGTTGCGTAAGCCATTTACAGGCGGAATAACTCAGCTCACGTACCTGAAACGTGATTCTTTGGTGAGAATCGCTATCTGATGAGATGCAGGTAGACAGCCGACAACTGGCTGCCCCTTTGTCTACTCAGAGCAGAGGCATGAGTGAGACTGCACTGCTCAGAGGATGGTGGCCACCACACATTCTCAATCGCTGTGCTGCGTCCCAATTCACCTCAGTTGTAAAAAGACATCGAAACAATTCAGAGTCTTTTGACGATTTTACTGAAGCACACAAACGTTTTTCCTTTCTAAGCTGTTGCTGGTTTTATATGTTTTGTGTAAAGTGTAATGAAATCAGATATTTCCACTGGATTTCTATGTCAGATACCAAGATATTGATAGCAAAGTGAAATCGTCGTAAAGAAATCCGAAAACATAATTATGATATTTACTGCCTCTTTTTGAGAAATGGTAATCATTGCTTAATAGCACATTTATGTACGTTACATCATCGATACTGTGTGACACAAAATGAAAAGGTTTCTGATGGCATTGATATGAGTCCAATTTGGCACATAAAATATAATGCATAGTATTGTCCAGTAAGAAATGTAGTTTATGAAGTCAAAGAACGATTCCACTGTAGCTGCAGAAAGTTTTCTTGATCGTGATCTCTTACTCACACAGACATTTTATATGTTTCAGGCTTCTAATAATGAACTACTAAGTCCAACAACTGCTACAAAATGATGGACTGTTAACCCTCTCACTCTTTATGACACTGCATCAGTAGAGTTTTTATATAAGTTCCACTTAAGATGTGTTAAGTCCTTTCGACATAGCGACGACTTGAACTGTAAAGTCAGTCTGTAGGTACTGTGTACTGTTTTACTTCTACACCTGTCTGAGGTGCTTAGTTTTGAGAGTACACTATGTAAAGCTGCACAACATTTATAAATAATGGAAGCCAAATTGTTACAGCTTCTTCTGTAAAATGGGGCATTTTGTAATAACTTTCGTGTAACATGAGATATTTTGTTACACCTGCTAATGCTCCATTACCCTATGGCATTGAAACAGCTGAATTATCAAGACTTATGCCATGTAAAAATGTTCTATGTCTCTTTGATACAGCAATACCTGGACTGTAAAGTCACCGCCCCTTACATCAAGAACTTGTCTACCAGGTGTAGATGTATGCTGTACATGGACAACTATTCGTTTGTACTTACATAATTGTTCTACTACATGCTCCTGCCTATACGTCAGTGTTACACGGTCGCCTCTTTGTCTAGATTACTGGACATATAAATCACTCTGTATGTCAAATACACTTTTGTTATATGAACTGGAGAATTTATTCAACACGTTTGAACTTTTTTATGATATGAAACACAGTTTAGAAAGATGATGTTTTCTCTTTTTAAACTTGAGCTAACGATTTAAAGTATACAAATACCATCTATACAAAAATGCACATACTTCTCTAGCAATGCCAGGTAATTATGTTCCTCATGGAGCTGCATACTGAAGCACAACATACATCGAAATTAGTAGCAAAAGCTTCTCAACAACAGATTCAGTGACCGATGGATTGGTAGAGGTGGACCAATTCCATGGTATCCACGCTCTCCTGACCTCAACCCTCTTGACTTTCATTTATGGGGGCATTTGAAAGCTCTTGTCTACGCAACCCCGGTACCAAATGTAGAGACTCTTCGTGCTCGTATTGTGGACGGCTGTGATACTATATGCCATTCTGCAGAGCTGCATCAGCGCATCAGGGATTCCATGCGACGGAAGGTGGATGCACGTATCCTCGCTAACGGAGGACTTTTTGAACATTTCCTGTAACAAAGTGTTTGAAGTCACGCTGGTACGTTCTGTTGCTGTGTGTTTCCATTCCATGATTAATGTGATTTGAAGAGAAGTAATAAAGTGAGCTCTAACATGGAGGCGCGTAATGGGGCCCCTTAGGGATATGGCAGCAAGGGAGGGGAAGAAAACCAAAGTGCACTCCGTGTGCATACCGGGGGGAGTCATTCCAGATGTGGAAAGGGTCCTTCCGGATGCCATGAAGGGTACAGGGTGCACCCATCTGCAGGTGGTCGCTCATGTCGGCACCAATGATGTGTGTCGCTATGGATCGGAGGAAATCCTCTCTGGCTTCCGGCGGCTATCTGATTTGGTGAAGACTGCCAGTCTCGCTAGCGGGATGAAAGCAGAGCTCACCATCTGCAGCATCGTCGACAGGACTGACTGCGGACCTTTGGTACAGAGCCGAGTGGAGGGTCTGAATCAGAGGTTGAGACGGTTCTGCGACCATGTGGGCTGCAGATTCCTCGACTTGCGCCATAGGGTGGTGGGGTTTCGGGTTCCGCTGGATAGGTCAGGAGTCCACTACACGCAACAAGCGGCTACACGGGTAGCAGGGGTTGTGTGGCGTGGGCTGGGCGGTTTTTTAGGTTAGATGGCCTCGGGCAAGTGCAGAAAGGGCAACAGCCTCAACGGGTGCGGGGCAAAGTCAGGACATGCGGGGACCAAGCAGCAATCGGTATTGTAATTGTAAACTGTCGAAGCTGCGTTGGTAAAGTACCGGAACTTCAAGCGCTGATAGAAAGCACCGAAGCTGAAATCGTTATAGGTACAGAAAGCTGGCTGAAGCCAGAGATAAATTCTGCCGAAATTTTTACAAAGGCACAGACGGTGTTTAGAAAGGATAGATTGCATGCAACCGGTGGTGGAGTGTTCGTCGCTGTTAGTAGTAGTTTATCCTGTAGTGAAGTAGAAGTGGATAGTTCCTGTGAGTTATTATGGGTGGAGGTTACACTCAACAACCGAGCTAGGTTAATAATTGGCTCCTTTTACCGACCCCCCGACTCAGCAGCATTAGTGGCAGAACAACTGAGAGAAAATTTGGAATACATTTCACATAAATTTTCTCAGCATGTTATAGTCTTAGGTGGAGATTTCAATTTACCAGATATAGACTGGGACACTCAGATGTTTAGGACGGGTGGTAGGGAGAGAGCATCGAGTGACATTATACTGAGTGCACTATCCGAAAATTACCTCGAGCAATTAAACAGAGAACCGACTCGTGGAGATAACATCTTGGACCTACTGATAACAAACAGACCCGAACTTTTCGACTCTGTATGTGCAGAACAGGGAATCAGTGATCATAAGGCCGTTGCAGCATCCCTGAACATGGAAGTTAATAGGAATATAAAAAAAGGGAGGAAGGTTTATCTGTTTAGCAAGAGTAATAGAAGGCAGATTTCAGACTACCTAACAGATCAAAACGAAAATTTCTGTTCCGACACTGACAATGTTGAGTGTTTATGGAAAAAGTTCAAGGCAATCGTAAAATGCGTTTTAGACAGGTACGTGCCGAGCAAAACTGTGAGGGACGGGAAAAACCCACCGTCGTACAACAACAAAGTTAGGAAACTACTGCGAAAGCAAAGAGAGCTTCACTCCAAGTTTAAACGCAGCCAAAACCTCTCAGACAAACAGAAGCTAAACGATGTCAAAGTTAGCGTAAGGAGGGCTATGCGTGAAGCGTTCAGTGAATTCGAAAGTAAAATACTAGGTACCGACTTGACAGAAAATCCTAGGAAGTTCTGGTCTTACGTTAAATCAGTAAGTGGCTCGAAACATCATGTCCAGACACTCCGGGATGATGATGGCATTGAAACAGAGGATGACAAGCGTAAAGCTGATATACTAAACACCTTTTTCCAAAGCTGTTTCACAGAAGAAGACCGCACTGCAGTTCCTTCTCTAAATCCTCGCACCAACGAAAAAATGGCTGACATTGAAATAAGTGTCCAAGGAATAGAAAAGCAACTGGAATCACTCAACAGAGGAAAGTCCACTGGACCTGACGGGATACCAATTCGATTCTACACAGAGTACGCGAAAGAACTTGCCCCCCTTCTAACAGCCGTGTACCGCAAGTCTCTAGAGGAACAGAAGGTTCCAAATGATTGGAAAAGAGCACAGGTAGTCCCAGTCTTCAAGAAGGGTCGTCGAGCAGATGCGCAAAACTATAGACCTATCTCTCTGACGTCGATCTGTTGTAGAATTTTAGAACATGTCTTTTGCTCGAGTATCATGTCGTTTTTGGAAACTCAGAATCTACTATGTAGGAATCAACATGGATTCCGGAAACAGTGATCGTGTGAAACCCAACTCGCTTTACTTGTTCATGAAACCCAGAAAATATTAGATACAGGCTCCCAGGTAGACGCCATTTTCCTTGACTTCCGGAAGGCGTTCGATACAGTTCCGCACTGTCGCCTGATAAACAAAGTAAGAGCCTACGGAATATCAGACCAGCTGTGTGGCTGGATTGAAGAGTTTTTAGCAAACAGAACACAGCATGTTGTTATCAATGGAGAGACATCTACAGACGTTAAAGTAACCTCTGGCGTGCCACAGGGGAGTGTTATGGGACCATTGCTTTTCACAATATATATAAATGACCTAGTAGATAGTGTCGGAAGTTCCATGCGGCTTTTCGCGGATGATGCTGTAGTATACAGAGAAGTTGCAGCATTAGAAAATTGTAGCGAAATGCAGGAAGATCTGCAGCGGATAGGCACTTGGTGCAGGGAGTGGCAACTGACCCTTAACATAGACAAATGTAATGTATTGCGAATACATAGAAAGAAGGATCCTTTATTGTATGATTATATGATAGCGGAACAAACACTGGTAGCAGTTACTTCTGTAAAATATCTGGGAGTATGCGTGCGGAACGATTTGAAGTGGAATGATCATATAAAATTAATTGTTGGTAAGGCGGGTACCAGGTTGAGATTCATTGGGAGAGTCCTTAGAAAATGTAGTCCATCAACAAAGGAGGTGGCTTACAAAACACTCGTTCGACCTATACTTGAGTATTGCTCATCAGTGTGGGATCCGTACCAGGTCGGGTTGACGGAGGAGATAGAGAAGATCCAAAGAAGAGCGGCGCGTTTCATCACAGGGTTATTTGGTAACCGTGATAGCGTTACGGAGATGTTTAACAAACTCAAGTGGCAGACTCTGCAAGAGAGGCGCTCTGCATCGCGGTGTAGCTTGCTCGCCAGGTTTCGAGAGGGTGCGTTTCTGGATGAGGTATCGAATATATTGCTTCCCCCTACTTATACCTCCCGAGGAGATCACGAATGTAAAATTAGAGAGATTAGAGCGCGCACAGAGGCTTTCAGACAGTCGTTCTTCCCGCGAACCATACGCGACTGGAACAGGAAAGGGAGATAATGACAGTGGCACGTAAAGTGCCCTCCGCCACACACCGTTGGGTGGCTTGCGGAGTATAAATGTAGATGTAGATGGAAAGTAAGCGTTTCCGGACACATGTCCACATAACATATTTTCTTTCTTTGTGTGTGAGGAATGTTTCCTGAAAGGTTGGCCGTACCTTTTTGTAACACCCTGTATACAGGCGTCACTTGCGCATTTTTCCAGTCGCTCGGGGATTTACGTTGGGCAAGAGGTTCGCGATAAATGCAAGCTGAGTAAGGAGCCAATGCAGTAGAGTACTCTCTGTAAAACCGAATTGAAATTCCATCAGGACCTGGCGATTTATTTATTTTCAATCCATTCAGCTGCTTCACAACCCCAAAAGGGATGTCTATCACTATGTCCTCCATACGGGAATCTGTACGAGACTCAAGCGGCGGTATGTTTGTACGATCCTCCTGCGTGAAAGATTTCTCAAATGCTAAATTTAAAATTTAAGCTTTCGTTTTGCTGTCTTCCGTTGCCAGACCAGACTGATCAGTGAGGGACTGGATGGAAGCCTTCGACCCGCTTACCGATTTTACGTAAGACCAGAATTTCCTTGGGTTTCCAGCAAGATCTTTTGCTAAGGTATGACGGTGGTAGTGGTTGAATGCTTCCCTCATCGCTCTTTTTACAGCAGCACGAATCTCTACTAAGTTTTGCTTGTCCTCGTTCTCCCGATCTTTCTTGTACCGCGAGTGCAACTGCCATTGCTTCCTGAGCATTCTCCGAATTGCACTGTTAAACCGCGGTGGGTCTTTTCCGTCCGTAACCCACTTTTTCGGCACATACTTGTCCATTTACAATGTGTTTAAAATGTGCCCATAATTCATCCACGTCCATCGTACCGGAAGTAAATGAAGTCGATTCATTTACTAAGTGGGATGATAACAACTGTTCTTTCTAGTAAGAATACCCTCCTAACCTTCTTGACTGACTTTTTAACTTTCGTAACCATAGTCGTAATGACAACATCATGATCATTAATCCCTGTCTCAACACTGACACCGTCGATGAGGTCTGGTCTGTTCGTGGCTACCAGATCTAAAATATTTCCATTGCGCTTTGGCTGTCGATTTAGCTGCTCAAGACAGTTTTCGGATAATGTATTCAAAAGTAATTCACACGACGGCTTGTCTGGACCACCTGTAATGAATCCATAGACATCGCATTCTATACTAGTTAGGTTGAAGTCGCCTCCGACTAATATAGCGTCATCCGAGTACTTCTACGATACAGAATGTAGACTCCCTTTGAATGATTCTAGAACTGTCACGGTGGAGCCTGGTGGCCGGTAGTAACACCCCACAATTAACTTTATTTCCCCTAGCCCTGTTAAACGTGTCCAGATAACTTCACAATCACACTCTACTTCGAACGCAGTAGGCACAATATTTTTGTCAACTGCAATGAAGACACCACCTCCTACGGTGTCTAATCTGTCTTTCCGATACACGTTCCTACCATCACTAAATACTTCAGAACTTCCTATTCAGGTTTCAGCAAGGTCTCAGTTCCGAGAATAATTTGGGCGCCACAAGCTTCCTGGAGGGCAGTTAATTCAGGAACTTTATTCCGAACACTCTGAAAATTCACTGCTAATATCTTGATAGCTGAAGTGTCTTTACACTGAGCGCGTCCTGATTTCCACGCCTGCACGTCGACTGGTGAGTGTTCATCAGGACACCTCGCACTACTGCCTAGCCAAAAAAAAATAACCATGTGCACGCCACAATCCAGGCAGTCCAGTAACAATGCAGGCATTTGAACGTGGAACATTCATCATTGAGCATTGCAGTTATTTGTGCTGAATTCTGAGATGATTGGTATCATTCACGGCCTGAAAGCACTACCTTCATATCATTAAATCGTGGGTTTTCAAAATTTACCAAAACGTAAAACTCATGATCTGAGGACATGCCTACAACCATGTGATAACTGTCACTTGTACTCACGCCCAAATCTCCAAAACAATGATTTAGTTTGTGGTGTGTGCTGTCGTCCAGTAGAAGATGCGTAAACGGTTATTAAAAGTAACGCCAATACTACACAGTATAGGCAAGCCATATCTGTGAGTTCTAAACGTGACGTATTCTCTGGTAGGTGACTTGGTAGCGCGTCGGATTGTTGTGCTAAAGATCCCGAGTTCCAAACGCACGGGTCGTAATTTTATTTAACAGATTACGCGTGAAATTGTTATGTGGGAGAATATTTTTCTGTCTTGTGAAAGGGCGTTTCATAGTTTGTAGTAATCTTGTTTTGGCAGTCTGCCTTCGCTTCATTAATTGAAAGTATCAAACCTGTAGCGTTCATTTGAACAGATAACATCACACTTATCTATACAATGTAGTCTATAGGTCTGCTCCTTTCAACTAATGTAGCGAAGCAGACTACCAAAACAACATTACTACAAAATATGAAACGTCCTTTCACAAGGCAGAAAAATTTTCTCGCATACTACAATTTCATGCGTAGTCTTAAAAAAAAAAAAAAAAAATCCGCAATCAGTGGGTTTCGAACTCGTGACCTTTAGCACAACGATCTGACGCTCTACCGGCTCACCCGCTTCTTTTTTGATGACGTTTTGTTCGTTATTGGTCGCTGTATCTCGTCTGGGCGGACGTCCCATGACGACTGCTCAAGTTCATCGTTGATCTATTCATTAATTTTTATTTTATTACAGAGGGCAGCTAACCGCTGACTACCATGCCGGCAACCAGAGATCTTCGCATTGTGATCTCACAGATACGGTTTGCCTATACTCCGGATTTCTGGTGTTACTTTTAATTATGTTTACACATCTTCTACTGGACGACAGTACACAGCACGAACTAAATCGGTGTTTTTGTTGATACTCTATCGATACGCCATGTTTGGTACCTATCTGAGTGTCTGTCATCTGGAGGTTTAGGCATCAGCTGCAAAGTTACTGAGAACACCACCACTATGATAGCTGCACTATACCAAGGGTTGAGTAGTGCAGGCGTTGGTGATAGTGGTAACGCTGTGTCTGAAATGAATTTAGCGTGCCGACTTCGTATCTGCTCCTTGTATCAGGTGCACTAGACAATGCTGGTGGCACGACGACATGTGCCTACGTTGGATTTACTGGAAACTCAAAGTGTGGAGACAGAGTAGCGTAGCTCCACCCAGCTTGGTATGGCACAAACAGCATTTGGCTTTACGCCGCTCGTGCCCTGGTGGTGAAATTTCTGTGAAAGGAACTCTCCACTTTGTGTTACGTTTTTCAATAATAAAGGTGTAAATGAACAACTGTATCACTACATATAATAGTGAAAAATGTTTGACAACCAAATATGAGCTATTAAGTTTTAAAGTTAGAACAGGTCAGCACTTGGGTTTCCAACTTAGAGTGTCAGTTATCGCCACTGCGACGTTGGGTAGGGAGGGGGTTGGCAGAATTGTAGAGAATGGGTAAAACCGATGATTTTATGAATTTCTGCACCATTTTAAACTTGGAGCAACTGATCTTCCAACCACACAGGCTGTCTTCCTTTACCTAGACAAACCATCTTGGATTTGTCCTCAGATCCCCTGTTCGCCATCTTGGATTTTCTTCTTGGATTATAATGTCATAGTGAACGTCCTAGCGTCCCCTGCTCACCACCTTCGATTGTAGCATTACTGAGAGTGTCCTCGTATGCACAGGTACACCAGTACGTTGTGTTCTGATGTCCTACAGACTGCCCTTGAATTTTATACTAACAGACCAATGCCCCATCTCATTTTTCATTAATTTCATGCCAGTTTATACTTAAGGCAATACCCTAAGTTCTACAGTAATATCAAATGTCTGGAGACACTTGTACTATTTGAATTTCCTACCATTTTTCGGTTTACCATAATTTTTTACATAGAGCAATTAATCAATGTCAGTGGTGTGCTTGCAATCTGGTAACAATGCATGACATCATGAATCATGTCATATGGGTGAGGGAAGAGAAGAGGTGAGGAGGGGGCGTGATAGGTGGGTGGACAAGAGAAGGGGAATGGAGCAGTGGGGGAAGGATGAGAGGGAGGGAATGTGGATGTGGTGAGGGAGGAGTGGAGAATGGGCAGGGGCAGTGAGTGTATGACAAGGCAGATGTGGAGAGAGAGGGGGTAGGGGGTAGGAGGAGGAGAAAATCTGGCAACAATGCAGACTGCTCTAGTTCTCTTTTAGCTATACTACTGAAAAGATTAACATGATGTTTAGTTAGTTAGTTATTTAGTTAGTTAATTACATGTTCTACTGATCATGTGAACGTTTCTTTTATCGAAATGAACGAGTCAGTTTACAGGTTTTGTATAATGTATACATGATAGACTGGCCCATATGCTGTGTGCCATCAGACTGTATAACGCCAGCCTGGTCGATACTCCCTCTTCTTCAGACCTTCACATTTTGTGTCCTAGGCGTCCATCCACTCCATTTCTGCTCTTTCTCCGTTTGATGATGACACCACTCTGTTGTTTCCCAGCCTTCCAGCTGTGCTGACATAGACATGTCACCTCCTGTCTGTCACATCACTCTTCGCTCTGCCTTCCTTTCTGCCTGCTGCTGACGCTTTCCCCCTTCCCCCCGACCCACCCCCTCCCCCATTTCCTTCATACCCTCCTCGGCTCTTTCTTTCTTGTGTGTGGGTCATGTCCAGCTCATGCATTCACCTTATTCTCCAACAGATGGTTCCAAATCACACATTGCGCCTACTGTGCTGCCCTGCCTGGTGTCGCCGCTAGCTATTCGTCGCCCCCACTATTCTCCCATTGCGGTCGTGGTTTGTGGCCTTGCAGACTTCCCTGCACCTTCTGTTCTCCATTCTTAGAAGTTTCACTGCAAGGCCTGACTTCACCTGACCTTCTAGCCATTGGCAGCTGGGTTGTGGTATCTGGTGGACGACTTTCCCTGTCTCTTGCTTTTCAGGTCCACTTCTACCCTTTTCTGCACTGCTGTTCTTCCTGATGACTACCTTCTGCGAACAGCACCCAAACCTGCTATGATGCTTTACTTGTGTGATGAGACCTGATCAGCTCTGCTGTTGAAGGTGACTGCACGTCCAGATCTGAGCCATCCACTGGTGATGAGTCCTCTGTTGACCTTCCTTGGACACACATCACTGTGCCTGACCTCACCCATGATCCTCCCACTGCTGCCTCTGGCTGTGTGCCTGCTGGTGCTTCTATCCTCCTAACAGTCCACTACAATACTGCAGCTGCCAGCCATGGTGGCCGTGCGGTTCTAGGCGCTGCAGTCCATAACCATGGGACTGCTATGGTCCCAGGTTCGAATCCTGCCTCGGACATGGATGTGTGTGATGTCCTTAGGTTAGTTAGGTTTATGTAGTTCTAAGTTATAGGGGACTGGTGATCTAAGATGTTAAGTCCCATAGTGCTCAGAGCCATTTGAACCATTTTTGACTGCATCTGTCGCCCACAAATATGGGGCTCCATATACGCCAGCTCTGTGGTCTCCAACTAGTTTCCCTTCCTCCATGCACCACCACACTCCACTGCACGCTGCCCTGCTCCTCTGCCCACTGCCACACGTTCTCTGCTCACCACTACGCTCCAACCCAAAACACCGCCCTCTTACAAGCAACGCCGCGGTGCTATGTGCAAACAGAGCACTCCATTGCTCTCCCACATGCATCACTGCACACGTTCACACTCGCCCTACAGCTTCGTGCACCTACGGCTGCTTCAGCAACTAGTCATGGGCCGCCATATGTTGCAGCATTGGTTCCATTTTCCTCTCTCCGACGCCACCCTTCCCTAGTGGGTCTTCCATTCTCCTTTCGTCCTTCATAGATGCTTGTTTTTCCTTCTGTACTTTCTTTGTGCACAGGTTTTCCTCTCCTTTCGAACCCCTTTTTTGCAAGTTTCAGTCCATCTTCAAAGTTGCAGTCTACTTTCTCTTCTTCTCTCTGGCGCCCCCCACAATGTATCGCTTGTCCACCCCTTGGGCTCCTTGCGTGCTCTCTCCCAGCTGCACTTTTCGGAATGTATATCGCACCTGGCGCCTATGGCATTTCTCTGCCTCCTGTTCGTCTCCTTCTTCCCTCTGGATGACTATACCCGATGGCTTCACCATCTCTGTAGAGGGGGGAAGCTGCTTGGTCACTCGCCTGGTACCCTAAAACCTCAGAACACACACATAGCTGGCAGATTACTGTACTCCAGATGTCCTCCACTGAAGACAGACACACGAAACAATCACATGCACCTCAGTGTGACATTAGCAACATGTTACACTGTGTATAGAACAATAGCAACATAATCATCCATCTGAGCACGTGCCAGACTCCAGCAGGCTGCATGAGAGACTCCAGCATCGTCCGCCAAAAGTGTGCGCAATCGACCATAGCACTGCAAAGACCATACTAAATTTCGTCAACATGTCACGTGATCCACATGGAAATCCTTCCATTAGATGACTCAAGATACTCCACGACCAGTAGCCAGCACCACTCGCTGTCGCCCTGGGCTCAATGCTGTCTGCTCCTTGCAGCTCGACCATCGGTAGCGAACTTCGGCAGCAGCCTTCAGTTCCATCCCAATCTCTGGCTGGACCTAACCTATCGTGTTCGAGGGCTCCGACCACCACATCAGTCTGCCGCATCTGGCCGATCCGGACACACACCCAGACACCAGGGAGATGACTGCCTAAGACATCAACCGCATACTGAGAAGACTCCAATGAAGGACATCTATTTGGATTACATCTACTATATCTACGTCTACATACTGTACAGACTCCGCCAGCCATCGTATGGTGCGTGGCATTTACTTCCCTGTTCCATTGACAAACAGAGCGGGGGAAAAATGCTTGATTCTACACCTCTGTACCAGTACTGATTTCTCACATCTTACCTCCGTGCTCCTAACGTGAAATGTATGTTAGCGACAGTACAGTCGCTCCGCAGTCTGTTTCCGTTGCCGGTTCTCTAAATTTTCTCCGTAGTGTTTCTCGAAAAGATCGTCGCCTTCCCTCCTGGGATTTGCATTTGATATTCTGAAGCATCTCTATAATACCTGTGTGGTGTTCGAAGCTACCAATAACAAAACTAGCAACAAGTCTCTGGATTGGTTCAATGTCTTTCTTTAATCCGACCGGCTGCGGAAACCTAACACTCGAGCAGTACTGGATAGGACATTGACTATCTTTCTACATGCGATGTAATTTACCGATGAGCTACACTTTCCCAAAACTCTCCCAGTGAACCGAAATTGACCATTCGCCTTCCCTAGCAGAGTTCTCACTTGCTCGTTACATTTCACACTTCTTTGCAACGTTACGCCCATGTTTTTAAACTAAGTGATTTGTTAAGGTCCACGCTACTAATGCTGTATTCTAACATTACAAGATTGTTTTTCCTACTCATATGCATTAACTACATCTACATTTAGAGCTAGGTGTCACTCGTAACACGAACTAGAAATCTTGCCCGTCACACCAACTACAAATCTTGTCTAAGTCATCTTCTGTCCTACAGTAACTCAGCTTCGACACCTTCCTGTACACCACAGCATCACCACAACCATAGTTTGCTGTCCACCCTGTGCACTAAATCATTTACGTATATAGAGAACAAAAGCGGTCCTATCACAGTTCCCTGGGATATTCCTGACGATATCCATGTCTCTGGTGAACAGACAACATAGTGTGTTCCGTTACCTAAGAAGTCCTCGAGCCAGTACGTGCCTGGGAACCTATTCCATATTCTCGTAGCTTCGTTAAAAGTCTGCAGTGAGGCGCCGTGTCAAGTGCTTTTCGGAAAACTAGAAATATGGAACCTGTCTTTTGCGCCTCTACTTAGTTCCGAGAATGCCATACGAGAAAAGTGCAAGCTGGGTGTTGCCCGAGCGATGCTTTCTAAAACCGTGCTGACTCATGGACAGAGACTTTTCAGCCTCAAGGAAATTTGCCAAATTCGAGCTGAGAGTATGATCAAGAATTCTGCAGCAAATCGTTGTGAAAGATATAGGTCTGTAATTTTGCGGGTCCGTTCTTTTACCCTTATATCAGGACTCAACCTGCTTGTTTCCAGTCACTTGGGAATTTGCACTGAGTGAGAGAAATCCGGTAAGTGGAAGCTAAATAAGAGGCCATTGCCATGCAGTACTCTTTGTAAAAGCGAAATAGGGTTCCATCCGTGCCTGTCGACTTATTTGTTTTCGACTCTTTCAGTTGCTTCTTTACACCAGGGATGCTTATCACTGTAGTGAGAAGTCTAAGATTGTACCAGAAGTGGCACTTACTTTTCTACCTCACATCATAAGCGTGAAATATTCATCTGTGTTTTACCAGAAAAGTGTTCTTGCATTGTAACTTGTGTAGTGACCTTATTATGTGCTGTCCTTGCCAACTCGTAAGACCGAGACATAATGAGACTCCTTTTTGTACTGTAGGTCTTTCTGTTGCCAGTATAAATAACATTAAATGAGACAGAGGAGAAGCTACCAACAAGAAACAGACAAGCGGTTAAAAGTATTGACTTATATTCATCAATAAAGAGCAGATTAAATGCGAACACTGTGGAACGATATCAACACAGAATTATGGATCTGTCAGCGGTAAAGCATGTTCTGGACATTGGGGTAATAACACAGAAACACTATAAAACAAATATCATGAGATCGTCCGCCGGTCGCTGTTGCCGAGTGGTTCTAGGGACTTCAGTCGGGAACCTCGCTGCTGCTACATTCGCAGGTTCGAATCCTGCCTCGGGCATGGATGTGTGTGGTGTCCTTAGGTTAGTTAGGTTTAAGTAGTTAAGAAGTTCTAAGTTCTAGGGGACTGATGACCTCAGATGTTAAGTCCCCTAGTGCTCAGAGGCACTTTTTTTTTTTTTTTTTTTGAGATCGTCCAGTGAAAGATAGAGCCTGTTTGATTATGAGAAATTTCAGGTATGGATGCAAACGGGGAGAGCGCGAAGATTCTTATGTCAGTAGTGGAGGATATGTACACTGGCATCTCGCAGCAAAAGCAGTCAAGAATCCTGGAATGAAGCCGAATATCGCAATACAGTCTAACAGCTATTGATCTAAATTTAAGCAAGACACATTCCATGGTTACGGAAGAAGTACCTCCCGATGTCAGCAGCAGGATGGGAATGGGGCGGTTGCTGGAGAGCGTCTCTCCACGTTTTTATGGACACGGACAGAGCACAGCACTGTGTGTGTACTCTGGGAGAATGTAGTGCCTGTAGCCAACATTACAGATGGTGGGAAAGGTTACGGCTCCTGCAGAGTTGGCCGACTGTGTGGGTAGATTTCCAGAAGTTACAGCCTGTCATGGCACCAGGACTACGACCACAGAAATAGAGCTTTCACACACACGACGGGATGTTTGCAGCTGAAATTTCAACCCATTGGTTCCGGATCTTACTAATTTACACCGTCGTGTAGCTGATTATCAGATATTGAAAGTGAGTCGCCCATCGAACCGGTGGTCCCTTATCCGGCAACACATCGACGGGTCCAGATGGCTGAGGAAAACTGATATTAGTGTATAAATTTGCCAGTTAAATTTATCACCTTATCAGTTAACTGTGAAACATGCTCTTGATTACATACATTGTAATCAAAATCAAGTATATTGAACTTTTTTGTTTTCTTTATTGAGTTTCGATTCCTCCCAAAGGGGGCGGGCTGGCAGCAGCTTAGTACGCCGCTCATCAGCCTACAGAATTTGTTTTAAAAAGAGGAAAATAATAAATAATAATACCAGGCGATAACATCAGTGACTTAAATGGTAAAATGGCGGAAAATCGTGGAACTTAAAACCTAGAACAAAGGATTGATGATGCTAATAAAATACATATGAAGCAGACAGGTAAAAGAATAGACAGACAATTAAATAAAACACCGCAACAGTCTGGTTTCTGTTCGCAAGAGATATAAAATTCGCACCCAGCTTCAGCATTGGTTTCTGTTTGCAACACTTTGGGAAGACGAACAACACTGACCATTCACTTGAACACTGCACTAAAAATTTGGCACAAATATGATATACCACAGCCGAGGGCAGATGGGGGGAACCTGGACAGATGACGGGAAAGGAAAGGGGGGGAAGGAGAGGAAAAAACGATGCGTGGGGGGGAGGGGGAAAGGAGCCGATGAAGGACGTGGACCCATAAGAGGGGGGCGGGTGCTGGACAGACGCGACAGGGAGTGGGGAAAGGCAGAGGAGCAGTATACAAAAAAAGTCGGGGGGTGGGGAGAAAAAATGATGGAAGGGGGGGAAGAGGGAGACCGGGGAAAGGACAGAGGAAAGGAGGGGGGGGTGGGGATCAGAGTTGATAGGAGGGTTAAATGGAGGGACAGAGGGGGATTTGACAGAAGCCACCTTGTGAAAGGAGATGAATCGTGTAGAGATGGAGGGTAGGGGGGACACAACAGTAAAGATGTGGCAGAGGGCGGGGATTGGAGAGGAGAGGAGCAACCAGGGGGCGAGGGGGATCGAGGAGGCGGAAGGTGTAGAGTATGCGGATATGTTCGAGGAATAAGAGCAGATGGGGGAAAGGAATTAGGTTGTAGAGGATCCGTGTGGGTTCAAATGGCTCTGAGTACTATTCGGACTTAACATCTGAGGTCATCAGTCCCCTACAATTTAGAACTACTTAAACCTAACCAACCTAAGGACAGCACACACATTCATGCATGAGGCAGGATTCGAACCTGCGATCGTAGCGGTCACGCGGTTCCAGACTGAAGTGCCTAGAACCGCACGGCCACACCGGCCGGCACCCGCGTGGGGGACGGGAGGCATATACGGAAGTTGAGGCGGAGTGCGCGGCGCTCAAGGATCTGGAGGGACTTAAAGAATTTGGGGGAGGGGGGTATCCAGGTGGATCTGGCATAAAAGAGGATGGGGCGGATTAAGGATTTGTTGGTGTGGAGGATGGCAGAGGGGTGCAACCTCCATCTCTCGCCAGACAGGAGTTTATACTGGAACATAATTATCCATACTTAAAGATTCTTTCTTTGTATGGGATTGGACAACACAGTACACTGCAGAAAAGTCTCAGGATTACACCACCTCTAACTTTTTCAACTAACAAATTACTCCTTCTCGAATGAAAAAGATTCCGGCAAAACGTGAACTTCAATCCTACGACTCTTCCTGCTCTGTTTATAACGTAAAACATTGTGAGACAGGTGGTTTCCTGCAGGTGGTTCCCCGAGTCGCCGCGCTGGCTGACGTGCAGGGGGCGCGAGGAGGAGGCGCTGGGCGTGCTGCGGCGGGTCGCGGCCACCAACGGCTCCAGCCTGCCGCCGTTCACCCTGCAGGTGCTGCACCGCGTGGCCAAGGCCAAGCGGGACCGCGTCGGCTACCTGGCCATCTTCTCCAGCTGGAACCTCTTCAGGAACACCCTCCTGCTCGTCATTGCCAAGTGCGCACGAGTTACTGTAAAACTAACTTGTTTTCATAAACACAAGAAAATGAGGACAACAGCTTTTATGTCAACAGGTACACGTTGTCAAAGTTACATCGCATAGCTGCGATCCTTCCTCAACTGACGAGTACCGTAAGAACCATCCAACCAAACGTGGGCTACAGTGTCTGGAGGTGCCACATTTTACATCTAAATCTACATTTATATTTATACTCCGCAAGCCACCCAGCGGTGTGTAGCACAGGGCACTTCACGTGCCACTGTCATTACCTCCCTTTCCTGTTCCAGTCGCGTATGGTTCGCGGGAAGAACGACTGCCGGAAAGCCTCCATGCGCGCTCGAATCTCTCTAATTTTACATTCGTGATCTCCTTGGGAGTTATAAGTAGGGGGAAGCAATATATTCGATACCTCATCGAGAAACGCAACCTCTCGAAACCTGGACAGCAAGCTACACCGCGATACAGAGCGCGTCTCTTGCAGAGTCTGTCACTTGAATTTGCTAAACATCTCTGTAACGCTATCACGCTTACCAAATAACCCTGTGACGAAACGCGCCGCTCCTCTTTGGATCTTCTCTATCTCCTCTGTCAACCCGACCTGGTACGGACCCCACACCGATGAGCAATACTCAATTATAGGTTCACCGAGTGTTTTGTAAGCCACCTCCTTTGTTGATGAACTAAATTTTCTAAGGACTCTCCCAATTAATCTCAACCTGGCACCCACCTTACCAACAATTAATTTTATATGATCATTCCACTTCGAATCGGTCCATACGCATACTCCCAGATATTTACAGAAGTAACTGCTACCAGTGTTTGTTCCGCTATCATATAATCATACAATAAAGGATCCCTCTTTCTATGTATTCGCAATACATTACATTTGTCTATGTTAAGTGTCAGTTGCCACTCCCCGCACCAAGTACCTATCCGCTGCAGATCTTCCTGCATTTCGCTGCAGTTTTCTAATGCTGCAACTTCTCTGTATACTACAACATCATCCGCGAAAATCCGCATGGAACTTCCGACACTATCTACTGGGTCATTTATATATATTGTGAAAAGCAATGGTCCCATAACACTCCCCTGTGGCACACCAGAGGTTACTTTAACGTCTGTAGACGTCTCTCCATTGAGAGCTACATGCTGTGCTCTGTTTGCTAAAAACCCTTCAATCCAGCCACGCAGCTGGTCTGATATTCAGTAGCCTCTTACTTTGTTTATCAGGCGACAGTGTGGATCTGTATCGAACGCCTTTCGGAAGTCAAGGAAAATTGCATCTACCTGGGAGCCTGTATCTAATATTTTGTGGGTCTCATGAAGAAATTCATTGTAACTTCCTCTCCTACACACAATGGTGGATTACGTCTCCAGAGTCTGAAGCTACATCACAAGTCCATCTTCCTGTGACACGTGGTATTCACTTATAATGGAGATAACTGGAACAACGTTGGAACCAAGCAGAGTACCACCACCTGCGAATCTATCACAACAAGTAAAAGTGTGGCATTATAAGTGGAAATATTGTTTCAAGAAGACCTGTATAGGGCATGAAACCCTGGAGGGCGGGAGAGCAGACGTAAACTTAACCCTGACAACGATGTAATTGCCTAGTTTATGCAGTAAAAATTCACAAAAGTGTTAGGTAAAATTTACACAAACGCCAGTTTTACAATGTGCTCGACTGAGACAGTGGCTTCATAAGGCGAATCAATGAAGACCAAAGAAAGTAAAATTTGGGAAACAATTCGTGCAGTCGCATATTTTTGTACAGTAGTTAGAGGGAGTGCCATGCACAACATGCTAGAAATGCCGAACGGTGGGGACGGAATGTGGGAATGGAGGTGGGTTTCAAGGTCTCTTCCGTACGTTTCTCTTGAACAACTCGAAACTTACAGCCTCTAACGAAAACTTATCCTAGGACAAAATATATCCACATTAAATTTCCTACAGATAGGACTTGTTCGATTCTTTCTGTAGGCCTCACAGGTTGCACGTAGCGAGCGTGAGAACAGGAAAATCTCGCGTATGGTTTCTGAAAGAAAATGTAGAACTTCGAGTTGTATGAAACGACATCTGAAGGGGGCATCTGTAGGGGTAACAAAGAATGAAGGAAACTGAATTTGAAAGTAGGTTTGAAACCATAATAAAACTAAAATAATTCAAAAGTAAACACGAAGAAGAAAATAGTAAAAGCAGCAGTAAAGTCATTGAGCCAGTGAATGACTTTCTATGTTTAGAGTGGTTGGAAGAAAAAGAACCAACAGGCAGAGTATAAAAGCCAGAGTAATTTTTGTTACCTAGCAACGATGAAGGCTATCATTGAAAGCTCTTGTAAAAGTTATACGTTATTCGTGTTTAACATTCCGTCTTTCGGCTTAATTGCATTGCTAGAAGTTTGGCGAAGATTACCAGCTCTACCGTAAACATTTTATGTTTGCTGATTTATTTCTACTGTTTTCATTGACTCTGTGCTCTCGAGTAAATAAAGTTCAGCAGTCACATAAATGGTAGTGGTCATTTCTTTAAGCTGAGTTTCTGTTTTCCAAACAGAACCTTTCAGTTTAGTTGCCGATTGTTTCCCATACGGCTGCCCTAAATATCGTGCGCCATTTTGTATCAGCACAGCCCTGGCTGACGTACAGTAACATTTTACATTTAAAACCTACAAGATCGTGAATTTCAGTTAATGTAAGTAAGTACGTCTTCTTGATTAAGTTCGAGCACAAAAGCAACAACATTAATATCTGGCTTATCCTTGACGGTCATCAGTTATTCTAGACAGGTGTTTAATTAAAATAGAGGAATTCTCATGTGTTCTAAGAGCTTGTTTTGTTGGGCAGAGTTGTTTGGTACGTCAGTGTAGGACACCAGTTTAGACATTTTGTTTCTCCACTCAGACACAGTTAACTTACGTGGCTGAAGCCAGAGATTCTTCCACACTGTTTCGTTTCTCATGATGCAAATAAGCCGTTGGGTGAGATGGGAGGTATCTTTTGTAAACCCTCGTCACCAGTTTTGTAAAGCCTCGTCGCTACTGCTGTGGAGGGTGAGTTTGTGGGTTCGTGAAACGGCTTGGGGCGCAGTACACCGCTAAGACAATTTCTCCCTGCCACTGTAATACAGCTATGCCTCAGGGTCACGTAACAGGGTAGGAGAACGAAGGTTCTACAACACTCCAACAAATTAGTAACAAAGCCACACAAATGAGTTAAAAGGTTTACTTATCTTTGTGACTTGTTGAATGATTAATTCTCGAAGACTGCATATAATATAAGACAAAAAAGGCCCTCAATGACTAAGTGAAAATAATCGTGGGTAAACGTCACAGTACACAGCTAATGCAATTTACAGCAACTGTCTCTTCACTTCTTAATAGTTCATTCACTATACGACGTTCCGTGTCTAAGCCAGCCCTAGAAGATGATCTGTAACAAAGTCGGCGAGAGCTGCTCTTCTGTCTTCCGAATAGGCTTATGTCCGTTGTCGTCTGGTCATTGGCGGATTGTACTCGGCCGGCAATTGGCCGAGGCGAAGTCGATGTCTTCATCCTAAGCGCCGCCCGTGGCGCTGGTGGAATTTGTGCAAGTGGCGAGTCTCTACGGCGCTGGCACCTGCTCTTTGCGCTTGTGGTGCTTTTGCTCTGGCTGTGTCTTGTCCGGTCGACACAGCAGTACCAAATTGCGAACATTTCTACAGCAGTTAGCTTACAAATCCATAATGCCCATACGAGGTCAGTCACAGCTACAGTCATAAGACCGCAGCACTTGCCAAGGTAAAACTGTAACTCTCGACAAGCGTACTTGCTCAATTCGATTGCTTTACTGGTGACTCCTTATTATTTCCCAGTGTTGAATGTGACAGCGATTGAACATCAGTGCCACGAGTCGTTCGCGTGTATCTCTCATCCAGTCTTTTTCTTTGGATCATGTGAAGCGTGAGTGTTTAACATATAGTTCTTCGTAATATTATCGTTACTTTCATAAAGCCACATTAGCTGTGTTCTTTGCCACAAATGTGAATTACCTCTTTGAGCTGCCAGTGTTAGAATAAAAGATGTAATACATTCTGATACCGCAATGTATCGCAATGTTAACGATTAACCAAAGCTTCCACAAATGAACTGGAACACATTTCTTCTGTCTCGACCTCTTTCGTGCGTTACAATATCATGACGTCACTTGCAGTGAAACACATCAATAAATTAGGCTAAAAGCAGTAGGATCTTAACGAATAAGTTAATCAGCTCACACTTCCAACAGCCTCATAATGAATCGTTACCTAGTTGTGTCCATACCGCGATTCAAGAGATCAAGTTGCCTTACCCAACGTATAGGCAAAATCTGGAAATGACAGTCATATAAACGTTCGGCCGACCACTTGGCGGAAGTAAAGCGAGCTGTATGACTATGCGACACGTCATTCTGTGTGCACTAGACTGTACAGATAAGGCAGCTCCACGAAAGAGGTGAACGTGTGAACATAATTCTTGGGCTTTGATCAAAAATGTTCAAATGTGTGTGAAATCCTATGGGACTTAACTGCTAAGGTTATCAGTCCCTAAGCTTACAGACTACTTAACCTAAATTATCCTAAGGACATACACACCCACCCATGCCCGAGGGAGGACTCGAAACTCCGCCGGGACCAGCCGCACAGTCCATGACTCCTGCACCTGAGACCGCTCGGCTAATCCCGTGGCGGCGGGCTTTGTCGAGTGCGATATATCGATTGCGTCATCGCATTCGTTGCAGGTGAAAAGAAAACCTTAAACACAGGAATCACAATGAAATGTGATAAACACTATGCAAACACTTAACGCAATTCCAAATATCCACTGACGGAAAAAATCATCACAACACCAAGAAAGTGTTGTGCGACATAAACGAAAGCCAGTAGGCGTATTTCTACATCTGAAAGATTATGGCTATTCAAATTTCTCGCCAGTCGCTTCAGAGTGGCCCTAGTAGTGCCAACTATGAGAATGAAAATCAGGTTTGTTTTAATTACACGATGTAACAGTCGTGAGCGCTAGCTAGTTATCTTTGAGATTGGACGTAGTGAGTTGTTGTTAGTCAAGAATGCCTTTAAAACGACAAAGACCGCATTGTCAACACCTCACTGAATTTGAAGCAAGTCGTGTAATATGGCTATGAGAAGCTGGATGTTCCTGGTAGGAATTCAGCCATTGTACATTACTGCTGGCAGCGGTGATCACGCGATTGTACGGTCACACGATGATCTGATTCCGGACGGCCAATTAACACCACCGAGAGAGAAACCATCACGTTCAGCGTATGGCGCTGGCGAGTTGTACTGCATCTGCAGCAGCAGTATGAGCAGTAGTTGGCACCACAGTGACACAACGAACCTTACAGATCGGTTACTTCAAGGACAGTTCCGTGCCAGATGCCCTGTAGCGTGCATTCCACTGGCCCTAAACCACCGCCGTTTGCTACTTCGGCCTTGCCGCGGTGGATACCCCGGTTCCCGTGAGGTCACCAAAGTTAAGCGCTGTCGGGCGTGGCCGGCACTTGGATGGGTGACCATCCATCCGCCATGCGCTGTTGCCGTTTTTCGGGGTGCACTCAGCCTCGTGGTGCAAATTGAGGAGCTACTCGACCGAATAGTAGCGGCTCCGGTCAAAGAAAGCCATCATAACGACTGGGAAAGCGGTGAGCTGATCACATGCCCCTCCTATCCGCATCCTCTACTGAGGATGACACGGCGGTCGAATGGTCTCGATAGGCCACTTGTGGCCTCAAGACGGAGTGCTATTTGCTACTTCAGTGGTATCAAGCGAGATCTCCTTGGAGGACATTGTGAAGGTCTGTTAAGTTTTCTGATGAAAGCTTGTTCTGCCTCGGTAACAGTGATGGCCGTGTGTTGGTCAGAAGGAGGCCAGTTCAGGAACTAGAGCCACCCTGTCTTCATTCTAGACACACATGGGACCTACACCTGAATATATGACCTGGGGTGCGATTTCGTATGACCGCCGGAACAGTACCGAGGTTGCCCCACGCACCCTAACCGAAAATTTTGTGCGTTAGTCTGGTGATTCGACCTGTTGTGCAGTCATTCATGAACCGGTTTGGCCTCGATAGTTAGCTGGATGTGCTCCTGAGTTCACTGTGCCAAGTTCTGTCCAACTGGTGCATTAGATTGTCAAAATCCCGAACTGGTTACAGGGCCATGCCCAAATTGCTCGAAACGTTCTCAACTGTGGGGGAGATCAGGTCATCTTGCTGGCACTTGTCAACCACGAAGAGAAGCAGTAAAAACCCTCGTCTTGTTTGGGTGAGCATTGTCTGGCTGAAGTGGAAGCTCAGGATGGCTTGCCATGAAGGGCAACAAAATGGGAGGTACAATATCGTCGACGCAACTCTGTGCCATAAGGGTGCCATGGACGACAACCAAAGGGCTCCTCCTATGAAAAGAAATGGCAGTCCAGACCACCACTCCTGTTGTCGGGCCATATGATGGGCGACAATCAGGTTGGTGGTATCCATCTGCTCTCTGGGGTGCCTCCATACACATCTTCGCTGGTCATCTGGGCTCAGTTCGAAGTGAAGGTGATCACTGAAGACAATTCTAGTTCAGTCAATAAGATTCTAGCCCGAAGCTGTGACTGGAGACATCTTGGACACCGCTGGGATACCAACCTGATTGTCGCCCCATACAGTCCGACAACCAGGAGTGTTGGTTTGGGGTGCCGTTTGATTTCGTAGCAGGACCCTTTTCCTTTCAACCCCGGCACCATTACAGCACAGTGGGACCTTGACGAAAGTCTACTCCCTATTTTGTGGCCCTTGAGAGCAATCCATTCTGGGCTTAGATTCTAGCAAGGTAATGCCCACCTCCACAAGGCGAAAATTTCTGCTGCTTATATACGTGCTTGCCAAACAGCTTAGCCAGCAAGATATCCCAATGCTGAGGTACTACTGCAATACAGATGCAGAGCCTCTGTAATGCTGTTCAAGTGTAGAGGGAATACCAAGTTGGCTGTGGCATCGGTGGGAATTTAGACTGAGGAGGGAGGCGTCTGGAGTAGCACGAGCAGTTGTGCAAAGCCATTGTGCCGCGGTGGCATAGCGGTTAGCGCATATTCTTAGTGAGGAGGAGAACTGGGTTCGAATCTGGGCCTTAGTTCAGATTCTCATTCATCACTTCAGTCTGCAAATATATACATTTTTTATTGTTGTTTGTTTCCAGTCGTGCGTCCTGGAAACTGCAAGTGATTGATGACGGGCAAAGTAGATACTCCATTGGGGCATACCCTGTTTAGTCAGGCTCTGGTTATTGACCATACACTCCACTGATACTACTGCCCGTATTCACCAGTCAAAGGTTGGGTGGTCTGATAGTGGTACCTGTATGTACTTCCAGTGGTGTCACGTTCCAGCGTTCAGAGGGAAGAAGTCCTCTGTTGACCCATCACTGGACGTGGTGACGGCTGAATCCTCACAGCAGCGAAGTGCTGAGTTACATGAGCATCCAGGTGATTAGGCGATTGGCGGAGATTTGGAGCCCATTGGCTCGGCGCCCAGTCTGGCGGGCGCGGACCACAGACGGAACACTCGACTCGGCGCGGACGGATTAGGGAACGCCCGGCTCCTTCCAGGAATAAATACTGGACTCGATCGATCCAAGGACCAGTCTCAGGTAGCACCTGAAGAAGACAGCGAGGCACGCTGTTGAAATATCGTGCGAGAACGACGCGAACATCTGGCTGGATTCCCGAATATCCAAGATGTCACAAAGACATTGTCTTCTAATTTACGAGAAAGTGAGATGACCAATGAAGCGCTGTCAGCGTCAGAGCTAGCTGCCTCAGAAAGGATGGTTTCCTCCTTCCCTCCGTTAACTGTCCCAATTCCATCTGCGCCTGAGCTACTTCATCTCTCAACTGCTGAATCGCACTCTGAGCTGAACCGTCTTGAGCTATATTGAATGTTTAATAATAAATACTTGTATACCAGTAACCCAAAAATAAAATAAAAAGGAAAGAGAAACGTTATGGAAACGACCACACAGGCCCAAAACAGCTATAAATTCGGAATTTACCTGCATTTCTGTGTCAGATTGCACCAACAAGGATCCAGGTGCTGCCTTCCTGTTGTCATCCATCCTCATCCTCAGCACTGCTTCTGACACCAGTCGTTACGGTCCGAAGGGTGGCTGGCTTATGCACCATCGCTTACAATTTTATTTCGAAGATGGCTGGTTGTGGACAGGGACTCACTGCTGTAGGATGATGCGATGTTCAGCAGAAGAAGGTCCAGCTGCGGTTACAACTTATTTACTGATGTTCGTTTACAATCAGGGGTCTAGGAAACTGCGAACGACAATGGCAGGCGACGTGATTACCACATCACAGTGTCTCTGGTGCGTCAGCCTCTGGCTGCTGAACATGCACCCTGCTGCCACTGGTGCTGTGTTGACAGGAGGTTCTTACTCCATGACGGAAGTATGGACAGCCCAGCGGTGGTAGCTGTGTGTAACAACTGACTGCAATGTGTTGCAGTGATCCGAACTGAAGTGGTCCTCCATTGACACCTCAGGGGGATGGGAGGGAGATGGGTGGCTGGTCCATCGTGTTGTGCTCCGAAGATGGTGGCAAAGTGTGGAGTTGTCCAAGCTTCCGGGAGCCCAGGTGTGGGCAGGGATTCGTGAGCCTACAGCGGTAAATACAGCTGCGTCACAGATGGGCCCAGATGTTTGACAATGACTATCTGATTCAGTCTGGTTTAAATGCTGCTGGTGCTAATTGCTGACTTTGGTGTACAAGCTGAGTTTGTGTCTGTTCTAAAGTACGTCCTTTCTGAGAGGATACAGAAGCGTCCCATATGTTGCCAGGTCCCTGTGCTGGATGACGATGTTAGCGCTGGTGCTGAGCGTGGGCATCATCAGCGTGAACCCGCTGGTAGCGGTGTCTGCTCAGGCCGTGGCGCAGGTGGCGTCTGTGTTGCTGCAGCACTACTGTGGGATCCACTTCGGGCGCCGGTGGTCCAGCGTCGCGTGTCTGGCGCTGGTCGGCCTCCTGGGTGCACTCTGTGTCGTACTGCTCACAGGTAAACAACACAGCCCGTGAAAGCACTCACACACCTCTCACACTTGCTTTCTGGCGCCCTCCTCCACCTGCTGTGGATTGGAGATTTCAAACATCTGCATTGCGACTAAAATTACTGTCAATCGGGTCAGACCATTTGGCAACAGTCGACCTCCATTGCCCGACAAACAAAGTGAAGCACTCAGAAGTGGAGGAGGAAACACAATGAAAATTCATGGGTTGAGAAGGTATGTGATGTTGTTTCAGCAATTACAGAACCCAGTCAAATTTACAAAGAAGTTGGCCATATGAACCCACTTATCGGTATGATGTTGTACCTCTTCTCTTAAGGGTGCATGCAGTGATTTTTTTGGGAAGGGTTTTATAAATCCGTTGAATCTTCTCCTGTGGCTAGATGGCCCACCAGTGTTGTTACCTTGTCCTTGATATCCCGGGTACTGCCACCGGAATCGAATTTATGATCGAGCTGCTGCCACACATGTTACATGTGGGACAGATCTGACGATCTAGCTGGTCACAGGAGCACCTCAGCATCATTCGGAGAGTTCATATAGACGTGTGCCACATCTGTAAGACCATTGTCCTGTTGAAAAAAAGCATCATTATACTGTCAGATGAGAGGTAACATTTGGGTTTACAGGGCATATGCCAGTGCTCCCTCAATCTCTGCCAGTCGTGACCTGATGTTATACCGAAAGGTTCCCCAGACTATGACGCCAGGAGCAACACCGTTGTGCCTTTCCGAAACATGGAAAGAATGGAACCTCCTCCGAAGTCGCTTCAAACCCATCGTCGACGGTTATTGAAGGCCGCGCAGTACCACGATTCACTACTGTAAAAAATGCGAGAATATTCGTCAGCAATACATGTTTCCCAATCATGACGCTACTACTAATGCAGCTGGGTGTGTTGTGATGGGATCATAATTCCCTAGACCACCTACTGCTATCCTCTGACGAATGGTGTAGAATGACGCAGAATGTTGCATGAAGTCTATCACTTGTTGGATGGCAATCGCAGATGCGAAGGGGTTACGATGTACTTGGTGCGGAATATGGTCGCCCTCCTTTTCACAGGGCAGATTCGGTCGGTCGGCCTGAACTTGAAAGGCGGATGTCCCACAAATCTTGATACTTCACAATTCGACGAGCTGCTCAAATGGAGACCCACAGTGAAGTCTCTCATGTGATAACGAAGTCTCATACAAATATGCAGCGTCTCGATGTTTTTTACAGTGGTCACTCAACATCTGACGTACTTGAGTCCCCTCATATAGCACAGCACACCTGATAACAACACTAAACGTAAACAATACTAATGCAGAACAATGGCCATTCTACCAGTCACAGAAAATTGCAACACTAACCATTTGCATACAGACCAATGGTGAGCATGTGTACAAAGTTGTATTCACATCTAAACACGTCCCCTTGTTGCTTCATTTTTTGTCAGGCAGTGTATGCTGAGAGGTACTAATTGTCATAAAAAATCCTGATCCCGGATAAAATCGTTTGTTTCGACTATAACCATGTCGTTTCGGCCACTTCTGAACAATTTTTGTATTGGCTGTTTCTTGTGGTACTTGTGATACATAAAACAGTAACTGTCGATGACATCCCCTAGTGTCATCTCACAAAGACTTGTTTAGCCATTGTTACACTGTTGGTTTGCACGTTTTCCAGGCTACCTGCCATCTCTTGTGAATGATGAGTGCTACAGTGATTTACAACCAACTGAAGCAAAAAACGCTACAGTTTTGTTTCAATGGAAGAGGTAACACAATTGTTTAAATTGTAAAGCTTGGGCAAGAATCCTACATCCTGCGAAGAGGTAGCTTACATTAGCATTAGCATTGCCCTACTGGCCAAAGTGGAATCACAGGAAGATCTCCGGATCTAGTTCGTGATGCCAGCTAGTCATAGACTGAGTTCCTCTTAGTCATGCATAAATCTGTTTGCGTGCACTTACAGGTAAACGGCATAATGTTACATGCAGAGAGTAACGAAGTGGCGTCAACAAAATTCTTCCGCTGTCTACCGGATACCCTGATAAGGAATTCTAATTTTCTAGTAGACGGAATGTGAGACGCTTCAACAGCACGTTGGAGACGAAAGCGAAAAGGAAGATTGAGAAATGAGAGGAGAAAAGAAAGGGACAGATGCTCTTGGCAGACTGGCAGGGAGTGGCACGCAGAAATCATGAACTGAGCCAATCGTGACGATATTAACTGAAGAACTGGTCTGCAAGAAGAGTGGAAGGGGACCTGAAATTTTTATACGGGCACAGAAAATGAATTTCGAGATCCAGAATGAGATTTTCTCTCTGTAGCGGAGTATGCGCTGATATGAAACTTCCTGGCAGTTTAAACTGTTTGCCGGACCGAGAGTTGAACTGGGGAGCTTTGCCTAGGTGACGAGATACTTGCGGATAAATTTCGAAATGTTCCACGATAAGTCGAGGACTGGAGGAGACTTTCATTTGAGGCCACGAGAGACGCCTCGGAACCGTCTTCATAGCATAATTGGCAGACTCTAGACGCTGAATTGAAGGCAGCCACGTCAATCATTCAACTACGTAGCATGGACTGTGCGGCTGGTCCCGGCGGAGGTTCGAGTCCTCCCTCGGGCATGGGTGTGTGTGTTTGTCCTTAGGATAATTTAGCTTAAGTAGTCTATAAGCTTAGGGACTGATGACCTTAGCAGTTACGTCCCATAAGATTTCACACACATTCAACTACGTAGGTGGGCTTCAGAATATCCAGAAAACGTAATTCTGTAACTTTCTCCGATTCCGTCGCTTTCACCATTCAACAGGCTTATTCACATCGGCAACAGGGCTGATGGTACAGCACCACCCTAATGATTGTGGTAGTGCTTAGTTCCTGACAACGTGAAATCCAAATGACTTCTATCATTTGTACATTAACAGGACAGTTCATTAGAAGGCACTGGAAAAATCATTTCGATTTCCTTTACTCTTGTGTGGTTCAAATTTGTTTCTAACAAGTCTGTTTCAGCCATACAGCCCATGTGTTTTGACTTTGCAGTTGGTGTTCCGAGTGTCGCCATGGCAGTGGTATTGATGGTCATGCAGTTCTGGTTGTCGGCTGGTGGAAGTGTCATCAACCTTCAGAGCATCGAGGTGCACCCCACGTGTCTGCGACAGATCACCGCCAGCGTAGAGTGCGCGGTTACTGGTGTTTGCACGTCTCTTGTCCCGTACATCGTCTTTCAGGTACTCCGTAACAATGTGCTCAGCTTCTACTGAAAGTTATATTGAACCCGTGAAAGCAACTGTGGCCTGTAACTAAATACTAGTTCAAGCGCCAAAAATCTGGTTTAGAGATAATTAGCAAAATGTTTATAGCAGCAATTTAATCTTGCAGCTCTTCCATCGGTCCGTCTTTCCATACAAAAACAACAATATGGGAAATTTGGCTCTGCCGTGATGCAAAAAACTTTTATTATTTATTTATTTATTCCTAAACTAGTTTTGACAACAAATATCGCCATCTATAGTGGCATCCTTAATTCTGAAATATGTAGCAATAGCATAGGTACAAAACGATGTAAAAGATTACTACATGTTCACTGTTTGTTTTTTAAGTATACTTTTGTATATGCTATCTCCGCACGTTTTAGAATTAAAGAACCCACTGAAGATGGAAATACTTGTTGCTGAAATTAGTTTTGGAAGGCGGTCCGACAATTAGCATATTGTTGTGGTTATGTATAGCAGTTGTACGAAAGCAATATAAAAGTTGGAGATCACGGTACAACATAAAAACAGTACAGGTTTCTTTTCATATACATGTTGTTATTCTACGGTAAGAACAAAATTATATAAAATTTGAAGATAATAAAATATTCTGTATGCAACGTCTTTAACTTAAATAAGGATACAAGTGCCCTCATAGCAATTAGCACTCAGTTCAGAATGTTCTCGTGAAACCACTTATTCTCCTCTTTAGCAAATGCAATCATTTTAGCTAAATCCCTTCTCTTTCCTTTAGGAAACCTAGGTTCACAGGGTAGTGTTTACAGCTGCACCTTCTGATGATCGGAAGGCTTCACATTCCTTCAGTTGCATTGAGAGTTGATGAATACAGAGTCCTTAGGCGTTCAGTAGCCAGTCTGATCCACTGTGCTATTGAAATATGCACACTGGTGAACTTTTATATTTTTCGGCAGCTGACTTAAAGTCGTAAACATAGGTTTGTGGTGTCGTGCGCGTAGGTTTAGTGAGAGGGGAACTAAATCTTTCGTAGCTTCAAGCACCGTTAGCCTCTTTCATCTCTCAAAATCACGATCGCAGAACGTAAAAGTGAAGTATTTCCGTAAGCTAACCCTTTGCTGTTAGGTAAAGCCACAGAAACATCGTCCCATTTTTGTTCTCCCCACTGCAGCAGTCAGTTCATGTTATTAGTTTCTTTTTAGAAGTAAATTTCGATGTAAAAGTTTGGTGCACACAGGAAGCAGTTGCATTCCCATCCCTGCCACGTACGGCCGCATGCCAGAGAAACATGTTACCGGTTTGATTATCACCAACACGAATGCAAAAGTTGTAATTTGAGAGCTCCAGTAAGTAGTACATTTAACAGTGCCTGAATGAAGGAAGAGTACATTCGTTGCCTTCGCTGCGTAGTTTCTTTCTTTCACTTTGAGTTCTACCTTCATCTCTCTTCCTCCATTTTGATGGAATTTTCCTTTACTTTTTGTAATATTCTGTGCTATTTCTGTAATAATTACTTCAGCGTTGCCCTATTGTTGCAACGCTCAGAAATTGACAATAGTGTACGCTAAGGCATTACCAGAGGCTTGGCACAAGACTCATTATTTGAACGTCGACAGTGTTAGACACGAATGTCGTTTTGTGGCAGCTGTAAGCATTGTTTCCCGCTGTTCTCGTGCTCGTGGCAGAATGTGTGTCATTGGTCTTGGCGATCACAGCGGAATTTCACCTACAACTCAAATTTTCATTTTTTGGCGCTTCACCCGTTATTTACTTACATGCCCCAATTTCGAGTACGTGCTGAACCATCCAGTCACTGATGGTGATATTTTGAGTGTTTGCTTCATTGCAGTGAATCTCATGATTTTAAAACAATTCTGATCATGTGTTTATCACCTAATTCTGCTTGTTTCAACTTTAGCGCAACTCGATCTTCAGTGACTCAAACGACTCTTTTTATACTTGATGCCGTTTTATCAAAGTAAACAGAAATTAAACAACTGTGTGCTCTGCAGTAACTCGTTGCAGTGTCTCACTGGCCCGATGACAAATGTGCTTTATTCATAATCTGACTCTCTCTCTCTCTCTCTCTCTCTCTCTCTCTCTCTCTCTCTCACACACACACACACGCACACACACACACACACACAAAATACTGCGATAAATTCTCTTTACGTTATTGAACTGCTAAATATCTGCACTGATAGATAACTTTACTATCAGAGCACTCTCTCAGTTCTTTACGTACTGACGCATCTAGCATTTGTACTCAAACACTCACACAGTAATACTACACTGAGGCGCACAAATAACTGCGTAGTGAAGTACAATAGTACTAATTTCTTGAGTAAATGTTGGAGTTAGTATTGAATACTGGACAATGCCTGTTTAAAATCAAGTAAAACTATGAATTCTCTAACGTGACGTTACAAGAGCTCCATCTGTAATGACCCTGCTAAAACTTTACAAAACATCTTGAGGGTAAATAATTGTAATCGCACTAAAACTGTATGGAAAATAACTACAAGAAAAGCCACTATTGCCGTGTACTCAATTACAAATGTGCTGAGCACTGACAGCGTGAACATATTCCTATAGTTTTTTAAATACAAAACAGTTTAGATTTAATATTTAATTTCTGATTGTTCAGTACTCTTCTAATACGTTGTAAATCATAAACTGAACTCAAATACTAAATGATGCATATTATTACGTTCTCGTATACACGCCATGCTGTAGATGTTTTCAGCGTGGAGTCAAAAATGTGATTCGACGCTTTTTCTACCAGAGATAGTCGTAAATGCTGACAGTGGAAGATGATTGCTGTGATTTTCGACTGTCAAGGTGTCGCTAGACTGGGCTGCTGACAATACGGCGCCAGTACTCGATTCAGCCCTTTTGAATTACGTAAAATATATTTTTCTGTATCCTACTGCTCTAAAACTCGATTTGATTACATGAAATGCCACTAACACTTTATAGAAAATTGCAGCTGGGATTTAAATGTGATCTATGAGTAAAACAAACATCGTATATGTGTAAGAGAAGTGAGAGCTCGCAGAGAAAGATTTGAGTGTTCATTTTTCCTGCATGCTGTTCGAGAGTGGAACGGTAAACAAGTAGCTTGAAGGTGATTCGATAAATCCTCTCTCACGCATTTAATTGTGAATTGCTGAGTATTCATGTAGATGTAGATCTAGATGTAGAGAAGAACGCGCTGGCATAACAGATTTATATGATCGAGCAATCTGTGCTTTATATTTAAACTTTCACTCAAATGTGCTACGCTTCTACACTACAAAGTTAAACAGATAAAAATTGTTTGTTAATAAAGTAAGTCCGTATAATATTTGCTGATTCAGATAAATACATCACATATATATAACAATTTTATCTCACTGAAGCATGAAAGTCCACTTAACTTACTCCAACGACAATCCAGTGTGCCTATCTTCTGCTAGACAGATTCAAGTCGAAGGCCTGTTTCTAACTAGGTTCTACGAAACCACGTCACATCTGCTGTCCACCATTACGCGACTGTTGATTCCTGTTGAATCTCCTCTTTATCTTTAAATCTTGCTCAGAAAATTACTTTCGCTTCTTCTTCCGTAAATATAACAACATCCTCTCTTCTTGAGCCGTATGTACTGCTTGCGGATATTTTGTATACTTGATATTCAACATAGATTTTGACACTACATTTCTTCAAGACGGAATAGCTACCAAAACTCTTCGTTGCCTCTGATGATCCTCTAAAACTGTAACAATGTAACTTCTTCACATGATTGTATCTCTCTTTCTTTCAGCTCGCCGGCCGGAGTGGCCGTGCGGTTCTAGGCGCTCCAGTCTGGAACCGCACGACCGCTACGGTCCCAGGTTCGAATCCTGCCTCGGGCATAGATGTGTGTGATGTCCTTAGGTTAGTTACGTTTAAGTAGTTCTAAGTTTCAGGGGACTGATGACCTCAGCAGTTAAGTTCCATAGTGCTCAGAGCCATTTGAACCATTTGCCTTCAGCTCAACGCATCGGATTCCGGGACTTGACTCATAAAGCTTCTTCTTCCCACAATGTATATAACGATCCTCCCTTAACGTATTTCCGCGACGTAGACCATAGCTTCACTTTCAGGTATCTTTGTTTCAATTACACAGATACACAGTTATTTCCTAGTGGGCGTAATACTTAGTTTACAGTAACCACAAAATTTACGTTGAGGTTATGTAAAGGTGCAACACCAAAGCACATGCTTACAGATACGATTATATATTTAAATGTAAGTTACTTTTACATTTACGATTTTTCTAAGAAAAATCAGTAAAAATATATATTAAATCAAAATTACAACCATGACCAATAAATGTGGCGAAGAATGTTAGTAGAATTACTCTATGTTAATTCCAGAGTAGGAAATCTCCGGCACCCTTTCCCAGAATAATTCTTTGTAATGGTCTTTGCTTATCCTGCAGATCATGCAAAAACTACACTCCTGGAAATGGAAAAAAGAACACATTGACACCGGTGTGTCAGACCCACCATACTTGCTCCGGACACTGCGAGAGGGCTGTACAAGCAATGATCACACGCACGGCACAGCGGACACACCAGGAACCGCGGTGTTGGCCGTCGAATGGCGCTAGCTGCGCAGCATTTGTGCACCGCCGCCGTCAGTGTCAGCCAGTTTGCCGTGGCATACGGAGCTCCATCGCAGTCTTTAACACTGGTAGCATGCCGCGACAGCGTGGACGTGAACCGTATGTGCAGTTGACGGACTTTGAGCGAGGGCGTATAGTGGGCATGCGGGAGGCCGGGTGGACGTACCGCCGAATTGCTCAACACGTGGGGCGTGAGGTCTCCACAGTACATCGATGTTGTCGCCAGTGGCCGGCGGAAGGTGCACGTGCCCGTCGACCTGGGACCGGACCGCAGCGACGCACGGATGCATGCCAAGACTGTAGGATCCTACGCAGTGCCGTAGGGGACCGCACCGCCACTTCCCAGCAAATTAGGGACACTGTTGCTCCTGGGGTATCGGCGAGGACCATTCGCAACCGTCTCCATGAAGCTGGGCTACGGTCCCGCACACCGTTAGGCCGTCTTCCGCTCACGCACCAACATCGTGCAGCCCGCCTCCAGTGGTGTCGCGACAGGCGTGAATGGAGGGACGAATGGAGACGTGTCGTCTTCAGCGATGAGAGTCGCTTCTGCCTTGGTGCCAATGATGGTCGTATGCGTGTTTGGCGCCGTGCAGGTGAGCGCCACAATCAGGACTGCATACGACTGAGGCACACAGGGCCAACACCCGGCATCATGGTGTGGGGAGCGATCTCCTACACTGGCCGTACACCACTGGTGATCGTCGAGGGGACACTGAATAGTGCACGGTACATCCAAACCGTCATCGAACCCATCGTTCTACCATTCCTAGACCGGCAAGGGAACTTGCTGTTCCAACAGGACAATGCACGTCCGCTTGTATCCCGTGCCACCCAACGTGCTCTAGAAGGTGTAAGTCAACTACCCTGGCCAGCAAGATCTCCGGATCTGTCCCCCATTGAGCATGTTTGGGACTGGATGAAGCGTCGTCTCACGCGGTCTGCACGTCCAGCACGAACGCTGGTCCAACGGAGGCGCCAGGTGGAAATGGCATGGCAAGCCGTTCCACAGGACTACATCCAGCATCTCTACGATCGTCTCCATGGGAGAATAGCAGCCTGCATTGCTGCGAAAGGTGGATATACACTGTACTAGTGCCGACATTGTGCATGCTCTGTTGCCTGTGTCTATGTGCCTGTGGTTGTGTCAGTGTGATCATGTGATGTATCTGACCCCAGGAATGTGTCAATAAAGTTTCCCTTTCCTGGGACAATGAATTCACGGTGTTCTTATTTCAATTTCCAGTAGTGTATTTTTACCTGGGCTGATGAAGAGCGGAGATAATGTCACCTTGGCGAACCTTCGGGTCAAGTTGAGTGACCATTGATGTCATCCCCTGTCAAAAGAGTGTCGTCCAAGTTTTAAGTGTCGCTGTTTAGTGTAGTTTACTATGAAGAGAATGTGTAGGCTGCGCCATTTGTACTGATGATCTAAATGAGAGCAAGGGCAGCGTGAATACCAGAGCCGGCACATGGTGAAATCCTGTCTAATGGCACCTCTCAGACTGCCGAGCTTAACGTTATCTGAAATACTGTCACCTGCCATATGGCGTAGGGCGTACAAGGATTGTGTGTTAAATTCTTAGCATTACAGCTTAATAACAGATTTAACTGGGAGGAGCATACCACAGAACTGCTGAAGCGCCTAAACAAATATCTATGTACTGTGTGAATTTTGTGAGACACAGGTGATGTAAAAATTAAAAAAAAACTGTAGCGTACTATGCTTACTTTCATTCCATAATGTCATACGGAAATATTTTCGGGAGTAACTCATGAAGCCAAGGTAAAGATTTCCGAGCCCAAAAACGTGTAATATGAATTATTTGTGGTGTGAACTCAAGAATGAGCTGCAGAGGGCTATTTAAGGGTTCCCAATATATTTATTCCTTAACGAAATTCGTCATTAAAATATATCTTTTTTTCCCAAATCAGCAGCTCTGTTCATGGAATCAATACTAGAAATAAGAATAACTTTCACAATGATTTAATGTCACCTACTTGGTTCGAAAAGGTGTCCACCATTCCGCAGTATACATTTTCAATAACATGCCAGCAACCATAAATCACTAATAACGAAGTTAATTGTGAGAAGAGTCTAAAGGATTTAATGGTAGCGAACTTCTTCTTATCTATTGATGAATTTCTTAGCAGAACCTTTTGAGCATGTATGTTATTAATATTATCACACAATTGAATATTGCTTACTGTTGTGACTTGGCAAGACAGCCAAGCCACTAGGAGGAGGAAGCCGAAAGGCACGCGTTTAAGCTCACGCAGGCTGGCGTGAGGTCTGGAACAGGTAAAGTAATTATACTAGCAAAAAAGGTACGTAGCTTCTGGAATACTTAACTTTAATCCATAATTGGTGAACATCGGTCTGACGGTACATGCATCACAAGATAAATAGCAAATGATAATGGCGCCTTAATCCATAGTTGGTGAACATCGGTCTGACGGTACATGCATCACAAGATAAATAGCAAATGATAATGGCGCCTTGCTGGGTCGTAGCAAATGACGTAGCTGAAGGCTATGCTAACTATCGTCTCGGCAATTGAGAGCGTAATTTGTCAGTGAACCATCGCTAGCAAAGTCGGCTGTACAACTGGGGCGAGTGCTAGGAAGTCTCTCTAGACCTGCCGTGTGGCGGCGCTCGCTCTACAATCACTGACAGTGGCGACACGCGGGTCCGACGAATACTAGCGGACCGCGGCCGATTTAAAGGCTACCACCTAGCAAGTGTGGTGTCTGGCGGTGACACCACACTTACAATCTGACATCGGTCCCAATTTTGTGGTGTGATGCGATTATTGTAAACAAGTGCTGTAAAATGTTTTTTTTTATTTTTTTTATTTGATGATGAGTGGCTACAAATTCTCAAGAATTATCATATGAATCTAAGAGTGTTGAACATTTTGAATGAAAATAGGCTTAAGATATGTTTTCTAACCGACTCCACATCAAGAACGGAATTTCATTTCGAGTATGTGGAACGTACATTACCATTTCTGGGCGTATTTTGTAAATATTTACTGTGTATGCTTGCTTTCTGAGATGGTCGACGACCTTGAGGATGTCATCACTATGCCGCGCGGGGTAGCCGCGTGGTCTCGGGCGCATTGGCACGGTTTGTGCTGCTCCCCCCGTCGGAGGTTCGAGTCCTCCCTCTGGCATGGGTGTGTGTGTTGTCTATAGCGTAAGTTAGTTTAAGTTAGATTAAGCAGTGTGTAGGCTTAGGGACCGACGACCTCAGCAGTTTTGTCCCATAAGACCTTACCACAAATTTCCAAATTTCTCCTCACCATGGGTCAATTCGAACGAAAAGTACCTCTAATCTAATCTGCGCATACAGGTTACTAAGAACATATATAAGAACATCATAACACCCAGCCATATCTCCTAGTAAACATGAAAAGAATTCACAATGGACTGGCACAAGTAGCTGTCAGAAAACTAGCTTTAATAACAGAAATTCAAAATGTAGACAGGATTGCACAGATTCATCCCCTCTGGGACCAAAATATAATAATTGACAAACAGTTGTAAAGCTTTAAATACATTATCTTCATTTTAAAAATAATTTTAAGAAAAAATGTGATGATTATGACAGTGAGGTACTCTTGGCACTATTGACAAGAAGGTATATTACACAACACAATAAAAAGTCCTATCTATAAGTAACTGGGATGAAGTGAGGTGAAGCAGAAGGGACTAGTTCCTGCTACTACCATTTCCTTGAAACTACGTAACTACTCCAAGTATATTTTCTTCAAACCACATCACCATAGCAGATATGTGCATCCCCCTTCTCACTACTGTCAGCATTCACACAGACCACAGATCCACAGGAAAACTTCTGTGCCAGGACAACTTGCAGCTGGTAAGTCTATCTCAGGCTACTTTATCACAAACACCAGTTGTTGTGGACAATCTGCTATTTTCAGATTTCCCCTTCTCAGTTACTATTGCTGTTTCGTAAGGTCTAGTGACTGTACAAACATCTTAACATCAATGGCCAATGAGCAAGAATCCCACTTTTCTTCACATTTCCTGAAGAAATTGCTGGAAAAATACCTATAATGTAAACAGTAACACACGGGCACAGCACAACCATACAAGGACATGGCCTCTCATGTAGATATTATTTAATCCACTTTTAACAGTCGTCCCTGCCTCTTCTCCTTGTCTGCCTAATTTCACAGATGGCACTGATTACCTCATACGAGGGCTGTAGTCGATCTATATCATGGACTTTTTCTTTAGTTGGTCTCTCATTAGTACGAGGGTTATTCTCATTTGGACATCATTTTTACGAAAATTCTTTCTCTCAGTCAGAATTGCCATCGTTATTCACATTACACTCCTTAATAATATATCTCGGTTGTCATCGAGTATTGAGGATCCCATCACAGAAAAGCGTAAAAACATAACAGTACACTCTTAATCTTCAGCAACAACAAAATCTTATTTTGACATTTCGCTGTGTACAAATTAGTTGCACTTTAATCCTTCTTTCAGGCTGCGTCTCCCTCAGTGTATGGATAGCGTAAAAGTAGTGATGCTTTCCTTAGTGGCTTACAAATAAAACTTCCATACTGTCTCGCTTCCTACATTAACATGAACAAGGCACTTCCTTGTATCCAACATTCATCTCATTACAGCCACACATTTCTATAAGTCGACATATAATATTTCTTATTTCCTATGATTCATTGATGTCAAAACGTTGAGTGACTACGAAATCTGAGCAAAACACAATACTTAAATTCGACCATACTTGTTGTCTTTGTAAGAGATTACTTCCGGATTGTACTCCATATTATTTTAAAATCGTGAGATCCAGGCCCACTACAATTTAATCAGGAAATATTTAGCCAATGGTGACACACATGCTCAGGTATAATGCTAGGGAGAACCCGATAGGCTATTATATTGACATAAGGATAGTTAAGCACACAAGCAAACATACACACGATACAGATTTATGATGAAGAAACTTTATATCCTATAATCAACTTTCGTTTATGCCATGGAAACTTTTACATTTGACGCATGGTGCACCCTTGGAACGTTTGAACTGTAGACTTTCTAACTACACAGGAGTCTGATGCACTATCCTGCATATAGATTCTGAAAAACTTCTGCTGTAGACTTAAGTCCGAAGACTAGTTTGATGCAGCTCTCCATGCTACTCTATACTGTGCAAACCTCTTCATCTCCGAATAACTACTGGAACCTACATCTTTCTGAATCTGCTTAGTGTATTCATTTCTTGGTCTCCCTCTACGATTTTTATGTTCCACGCTTCCCTGCAGTTCTAAATTGGTGATCGCTTGATGCCTCAAAACATGTCCTACGAGTTAAGCTGTGCCACAAATTTCTCTTATCCCCAATTCTGTTCAGTACCTCATCATTAGTTACGTGATCTACCTATCTAATGTTCAGCATTCTGCTGCAGCACCACATTTCGAAAGCTTCTATTCTCTTCTTGTCTACACTGTTTATCGTCCATGTTTCACTTCCATACGGAGCTACTCTCCATACAAATACTTTCACAAAAGACTTCCTTTCACTTAAATCTATACTTGATGATAACAAATTTCTATTCTTCAGAGACGCTTTCATTGCCACAGACATTCTACATTTTATATCCTCTCTACTTCAACCATCATAAGTTATTTTGCTCCCCAAATAGCAAAACGCATTTACTGCTTTAAGTGTCTCTTTTAATAATCTAATTCTCTCAGCAGTCTCGGATTTAATTCAACTACATTTCATTATCTTCGTTTTGCTTTTGTTGATTATATCCTCCTTTCAAGACACTGTTCACTCTGTTCAGTTGGTCCTTTGCTTTCTCTGTCATCAGAAAACCTCAAAGTTCTCATTTCTCCGGCATGGATTTTAATTCATACTCTAATTTTTTCTTTTATTTCCTTCACTGCTTGCTCAATATACAGATTGAATAACATCAGGGATAGGATACAACCCCGTCTCACTTCCTCCTCAATCACGTCTTCTCTTTCATGCCCCTCAACTGTCATCTGGTTTCTGCACAAATTGTAAATAGCCTTTCGCTCCCTGTATTCTATCCCCGTCACCTTTAGAATTTAAAAGAGAGTATTCCATTCAACATTGTAAAAAGCTTTTTCTAACTCTACAAATGTCAGAAACGTAGGTTTGCCTTTCCTTAACCTATCTTGTAAGATAAGTGATAGGGTTATTATTGCCTCGCGTGTTTCAACATTTCTACGGAGTCGAAACTGATCTTCCCCGAGGTCGGCTTCTACCAGTTTTTCCATTCGTTTGTAAAGAATTCGTGTTAGTATTTTGCATCCGTGACTTATTAAAGTGATAGTTCGGTAATTTTCCCACCTGTTGACACCTGCTTTCTTTGGGTTTGCATTTATTGTATCTTTGTTGAAGTCTGAGGATATTTCACCTTTCTCATTCATCTTGCTCACCAGATGGTAGAGATCTGTCAGGCCTGGCTCTCCCAAGGCTGTCAGTAGTTCTAATGGAATGTTGTCTACTCCCGGGACCTTGTTTCGACTCAGCTCTTCCACAACTCTGTCAAATACTTCTCGCAGTATCATATCTGCCATTTCATCTTCATATACGTCCTCTTCCATTTCCATAATATTGCCCTCAAGTACATCGACCCTGAATAGACCCTCTATATACTCCTTCCACCTTTCTGCTTTCCCTTCTTTGCTTAGGACTGGTTTACCATCTCAGCTCTTGATATTCACATATGCGGTTCTCTTTTCTCCAAAGATCTCTTTAATTTTCCTGTAGGCAGTATCTATCTTACCCCTAGTGATATATGCCTCTAAATCCTTACATTTGTCCTCTACCCATCCATACTTAGCCATTTTGCAGTTCCTGTCGATCTCATTTTTGAGACGTTTGTATTCCTTTTCGCCTGCTTCATTACCGCATTTTTATATTTTCTTCTTCATCAATTAATTTCATTATCTCTTCTGTTGCCCAAGAATTTTTACGTACTTGATTCTCTGCTGCCTTCACTACATCTCTCAAAGCTACCCATTCGTCTTCTACTGCGTTTCTTTCCCCCCTTCTTGTCAAACGTTCCCTAATGGTCTCTCTACAACTTCTGGTTCTTTCACCTTATCCAGGTCCCATCTCCTTCAATTCCTACCTTTTGGCAGTTTCTTCAGTTTTAATCTACAGTTTATTCAATAAATTGTGGTCAGAGTCTACATCTGCCCCAGGAAATGTCTTACAATTTAAAACCAAGTTCCTAAAACTCGGTATTACTAGTACATAATCTATCTGAAACCTTCTAGTGTCTCCAGGCCTCTTCCACGTATACAACCTTCTTTCATGGAAAAATTATGAGGTACAAATTTTTGAGCCTATGATAGTCAGTGTATTCTCAATGAAACCTTTTGTCTGACTTTTAGTTCCTTTTTCGAAACCGAACCTTTATTTCGTAATCTTCCCTTCTCCGACTCTTTGAGAACAGTTTCAGTCGCAAGTTGAACAACGACCTTTTGCCTTCTCTCTTGACCAGGTAGAAAACTGACCAATCCCCAACTTCTGTTGGCAAATAACTTATATTTCAAAACTAATACGGGAGCTAATTCTATGGATCTGTGATGTAGCTCATTTATGATATTTTGGAAGTCTTTAAGTAGACATCCGAGGTCTATGATGCTACGAGTGATAAACCTGGCATACCTTACCTGATTCCTTAATTCCTTCATGATCTTACTGAAGGGTTACAAGCAAGGTGGTAACTCGAGATGTAACCACCACTCGTTCACTGCAGGTGCAGCAGAGCCTCACGGCTGCGCTGATTTATTTGTACTTGGTTTTGTTTGAACCTCAGGAGTGAGTGCACTTATTAGCTGTCACTTGTAGCAAAGGGCTGCCAATGGTCTGAGTCACTATCGGTACCCAGACACAGTTATTCGACAGTCATCACAAGATGTCACAGTCGTTCCTACCATCTTTGCGAAAGCTGTACTGCGCGGTTAACTGCACAGATTTCACTTTAAGAGAAAACACTTCTCGTTTTTACTACATTCAGAAAATGCAAAAACCTTCTATCTATTTAACACGCACGTTCATTATCACATATTATGTCCGCCCCGATAGCTGAGTGGCAGTCCGGCTTTCGCCGCCTTGCAGTGCGGACGTGTTGTTGTTTCCGCCTGCGGAGAGCGCGCGCTCGCTGTTGTTTACATTTCAGCGGCCTTCACTTACGTGTCGCTTACATGCACTAGAACTATGGCCAACCGTTTTCGAAAATCAACATTACGATTCAACTTCTGCTACGAATACACATGACCGAAGGCCTTGGAAATGGAACGCTTCCGACGCGACGTTGCTAAAATCCAAGCTTCCGACATCTTAGGCATCCATTTGTCCATATTAAGCAGTACGGTGTACGTCAAAGTCATCATTGACGCGGTATGTGAAAGAATACTTCGTGACACCAACCATGGATTACGCTTTTGTCACGCCGACGGCAATGTCGGAGCGGTCACTGTCGACCATGCCGGCTTAGGAATGCGCACCATACGAGTTTTCGAACTCCCGTTCGAGCTACCAGCGGAAGACGTTATCGCGGCTTTCCGCCCCTATGGCACTGTACATGGCCACACTGCCGAACGCTGGGCGCAATTCCAAATGTACCCCGTTCTTAACGGTGTACGGCAGATCACCATCGACCTCCATCGCCACGTGCCATCTTACCTGCAAATTAGCGGGTGCCGCGCGGTTGTCATATACGACGGCCAACCCAAGACCTGTTCCGGGTGCAGCATAGAAGGCCACCTCAGATCTGAGTGTCTTCAGCGACGAATCACCCAATTGCCAGCCGCTACCGTGGCACCTCCGGCTCCGACGATGGTTTTACCGATCACCTACGCATCGGCGCTCTCTTATCCTCCCACCGGCCCCCGCCCATCGGACCACGTACCGGTGACCCTTCCAGCTGCTACAGATACCGCCGGGGCCGACACGTCGCGCTCAAAGCCTGACGCTACTCCGGCGCCACTACGAGTACCAACAGCGACGACTTCCAACACCCACCCGCCTGAACATACGGATGCCCCTTCATTTGACGTTCCCGCGACGGACTTCCTCTCAGAGCGACGCGACTCCCTTCCGTCTTCTGACACGGAAGGACGAACCCGCAAACAACGGTCACCTAAGAGGCGCAAGAGGAGGCGCCGTACGGTCTCGGAACGAGACGGATCACCTTCCCCTGATGATCCAGAGGCCGTCCGACCCGACAAGGCCTCGGAGAACCTACACGACGATACGAATGACGACAACATGACGCCGACTGTGGCTGTGTCGATGCCTACTCTACTGGCTCGCTCAGGTGTTCCTGAACCAATGGACTCCACCGTTGCGACTGCCGCCGAGACGTCCTCCGCCCCTACGACCGAAGTGGAACGTACGACCATCACAACGACATCACCTTCAATGGTGTGGAGTGAGGACGACGATGAGGACCCGGACCACACGCTGGGGACAGAGTTACCCCAGACGGAAGCATCGTTACGCCGCTGATAACGCCGTCAGGTGGCGTACGGCACGACTCGCCGTTGCCTCGCCCCTCTTCATCCTCCGCCGGTGGAGTTCCCCTTCATGGCGGGGTACGGCTCCAAACCTACTGAATAGCGACTATCAACACTAACACCATTAGCTCACTCGTGAAACTTCAACAGATGCGAGAGATGATAGGGGCGTCGGACGTCGATATCGCACTACTACAGGAAGTGCACTTGGCCACACTTCCAGATGTCGCGGGATATAACACTTATCCTTCTCCTGGTGACCACCTGGGACGCGGCGTAGCCATCTACGCCAGAGAAGGCATTCCAGTGGCCGATACACATACCTTCCATCTGCCAGAGGCATGGCCGTCACCGTCATGGGGACGCGTATCATCAACATTTACGCTCCGTCAGGCTCCACCTGCAGACGCGACAGGGCACTCTTCTATTCAGAAGAAATCGCTCCTTTGTTTCTTGGACGCTGTGACCATTAATTACTTGCTTGGGGGTGATTTTAATTGTGTCTTGCACCCTAAAGATCAAGTGCCCCACTACAATACCTGTCAAGAACTGCGTCTTGTCGTCCGAGATCTGTTGCTCCGCGACACTTGGGAAGTTCGGCACGGCGGAGCGCCTGGACATACTTACCAGACGAGTCACACCGCGAGCCGCCTTGATAGAATTTACGTCTCTCGGGAACTCACACTTGCAGTCCAAGGTACAGAACTATGTCCCCTGGCCTTTTCGGACCACTGTGCCTACATCTGCAACATTCTCTTCCCCAACCAAGTGGTCTGGCGTAGTCGTGCACCGTGGAAGTTAAACACTTCCCATCTTCATGATCCCGAATGTCTTCAACGTGTTACCGAGACATGGGCCACCTGTGAACGCCGCTTACCTAAATACTGCACGACCTTGACCTGGTGGCTGGAATGTGCCAAACCTGCCATTCGACGTACTTTGATTCAGTATGGAGAGGAAGTTGCTATGTGGCGCCGGCACACTACCGACTATTTCTACGCCGTTCTCCGCGACCTGGACGCCCAACCGCCCACCCCCGACACCCAGAGGGAACGCAGCAGGATTAAGGCGCAAATTGTAACTTTGACACGCCGTAGACTGCAGGGGGCTATGGTGCGAACCCGATGTCAAGATTCGGTGGAACAAGAACATCCGACCATGCATCATATCGCCTCCGATAGGAAACATCGACGACAACAACTCATCACCGAGATCACCACATGTCGCTGCCAGCACGTCGCTTGCCAGGCCGATATCGTCAGTGCCTTTGTCGACCACTACCGCACAATGTACCAGGATGAGACTACCAACAACCACACTGAGGAGTCTGTGTTACCACACGTAACTCGCACCCTCACCAGCGACGAAGCGGACGAGCTGATGGAGCCCATTACGCGTGACGAAATCCACGATGCAATCAAAAAAGGTGCTCTGAATAGGTCACCTGGTGTCGACGGATTGCCGATAGAATTTTATCGCGCTTTCTTCACACTAATGGCGTCACGGTGGACAACGATGTTTCATAAACTGCTGACGATGGGGAACGCCGTAACGCCGTCCTTTGTCACGGGAATTATAATACACATCCACAAACCGACAGCAGGTGTGACGACAGCACATTACCGTCCCCTGACTCCGCTTAACGCAGACTGTAAAATTTTTACACGCCTACTGGAAATGCGATGGCGCAAGATCCTGCCTAGCATTCTAACCCCGGGACAGACAACTCCGGGCAGCTCAGTTAATATACAAACGGCCACAGGAGAATGTCGCGATTTAATTGCACTTGCAGCGGCGTGCAGACTCCGCGCCGCAGTGGTTGCCATTGATTTTGACAGCGCATTCGACAAAGTGCGGCACCTTTTTCTGTTCTCAGTGATGAACCGCATGGGTTTTCCACCAGCCTTTATCGACGTGATCCGGCGCCTGTACGGCACCGCCGAATTGCTGATTCAGGTTAACGGCGGTATGGCGGGACCAGTGGCGATCCGGCGTTCCGTACGGCAAGGCTTCCCACTTTCGACCCTACTCTATGCCATAAGCCTGGAGCCACTCATCGGGAGTCCGACGAGCCACCTTTCTGGTCTCACTTTGCGACAGCACAGCTTTCGATGTCGTGCGTAAGCGGACGACCTCCTCCTCTTGATCCGCTCGCGGAGTGAAACGCACGTACGCCACTGCAGCGGGCAGTAACATGAATGTGGCTAAATCCGCGGCGATGCCCATTGGACGCGGCCTCTCACACGACGACTTAGCACCTCTCCCGTGTGTACAAAAACTACGATACCTTGGTATCATTTTCACCTCCACCGTGCGCCGCTCCGCTGCCATCAATTTTCGGCGTACACTCCAAACTATCCGCACGACGGTGCGACAAATGCTTCTCCGACGACTCGATTCTTTACAACGTGTCCAATACCTCAATAAACATGTGTCGTCCAGAATGGTCCACATTGCACATGTCCTCCCGCTGCCATCAACTATTGGACGCAGCCTCCAGGCTGCCTTCGGATACTTCCTTACGGCTGGTACGCTCTTTAAGGTCCGCTACGACACGCCCACCCTTCCCCCGCGAGAGGGGGCCTCGGCCTTGTCAATGTGCGACTCCGCGCGGCGTCCTTGTACATGTCCACCATGCACAAGCAGTGGCACGGGGGCACCTCCCTTACGCGCAGATTGCTGGAAATTCTTGTGCCCGCGACCATAACACCACCAGTACCAGTCGGACACATCAAGCACCATCTGACGCACATTTATGATTTCATCGTCGACTTCAGTTATGCTCACACACACTTACCGACCACGCGTTCTCCTCGACCTAAAGATTTTTACACCCCACTCCTTCGTTCCATATCCAGCAACACTATCGAACTGAGACGTCCGTCCACGCGGTGGCCCACGGTTTGGCTTCACATCCACAAGCCTTTTCTTCTCTCCAACGTCCGGACAACATGGTACCAAGTCGCAAATGAAAAATTCGCCACAAATCATCGTCTTCACGCCATCGGACTAAAGGACTCTCCACTTTGTTCCATTTGCCACCTCGTGGATGACGATGTCCATCAACTGACTTGTGCTGCCACCAGTGACGTCTGGAAACTTGCCCGACAGTTCGTTGCCTGCTACCTCCGCGTTCCGCCGGACTCGATTGACCCGTGGACTTCTATCCATCCTGAGAATACTTATTTCCACGCTACCAAAAATCATGCGATTGTATGGGTCAAGGGATGGACGATCACCTACATGTATAATGATGGCGACAAATCACGCCTTGATTTCTGGCAGTACTTACGAACCGCCCACAGTGAAGTCGAACACCGACCGCGCTACCGCGCCTTCTTCGCCAATTACCTACATGCGATCTTTACGTCACCCCCGCTCAGTTGGATGGTGCCACAAGCCGACAGCACTCCCGCCCCCCCGCTGACATCTGAGACCCCCCGCGCTACTTTCTATATTGTAACCCACAGTGGAGTAGGCGCATTGACACGCGCCTCCTTTCTTTTATGCACTATACCAGAAAACGCTGGTTTTCTCCTCACTCCACTGTATATTGCTTCACACCTCTTATCTTACATCAGTGTTATTATTCTTTTTTTTCCTACACCTTGTACATAAAAAATAGCTCTTCTTGCACGAGTATAATGTCTTGAGTTATTTTCGCCGGAAGGATGGCATTTCTGTTGTATTTAAGTTTGTACCAATAAAGATCTTTTGTTCGTTTACCCTGTTCCTGGTAAAAAAAAAACATAATAAAAGTAATACAATAAAACAAAAGTAAATCAAAAAGCTACTTTGAGGGAGTGGTTCAGAGACGGGAGGGGGGAGACATCGCGGCCAGGCCTCGGGTTCCGACCCCTGCCCGCCTTGTCTCCACCTACTCATAACTGAACACTCTTAAAAAAAAAAAGTGCTCAGCGTGACGGATTGTCGTCCTACGGGCCCGGGTTCGATTCCCGGTAAGGTCGGGGATTTTCTCCGCTCAGAGACTCGGTGTTGTGTTTTCTTCATCATCATTTCATCCCCATCCGGAGCGCAATGTGGCGTCGAATGCACCAATGCGGCCAATGACCCCAAATGCTCATTTCCACTACATATTATATGTGTTCCCTCTAGGCACCGAAACAAAAGCAAACAAAAACCCCAAAAGTACAAAAACAGCATCTACCAGTACATTTCTCAAACATCGAAGTAAATCTGTTAGGCTATACCGAACAAACAGTAATGTACGATTTCTGAAACTGAAGGGTAAAATGCTGCTACAAATCCTACCACTCAACCGTTAACTAAAAGCTTTCAAAGTAAGAACTATCCTGGCACCGTCGCCACATGAAAGGTGATTGACTGAAAACTTTTAATCGTCGTTGTCTTATGTCGTGAGTTAGCACCACATGGGGTCGATCGAATTTCGTTCGTGCACATCATATTCCCAGCTTTGATTTCCCATCGCGTAAGCTACCTTCAGACAGAAGAATTGGTCCAACAAGTAAGAAGATATTTTCCTCGTTTTATATGCTTCGGATAAATAGCATTAATGCGTTCTGCATGTGTGTTAGGTATGTCGGAGTATACAAGCTGACGTCATGAGCAATGCAATGCAATGTTTGATTGTTAAACTTCTCGTTACAAAACCACTCTTCTCTTAACTCATGATACATCTAAATTTCAGTTTTTTATTTTTACTTTAGGTGTCAAATAATATCGATTTGGGAGACGGATTATAGATTACTATAATGCGATAAATAACCGGCAGATCTATTAAGCACTAAATGAGCTTCTTTGACCAAAAAACGGGACAGGAATTCCCCCGTATATTCACACAACGAAAGAACAGTGTTATACTAATACCCGTTAATGAACTGTAGTTTACGAAATGCACTGACAGGAAAAAAAATCGCAACACCAAGGAGTTATGAGACACAGATGAACTTTGGGTTCTGTTTCTGCATCTGTAGATGATGTCAATTCATATTTCGCACTAGTTGCAGAATAGTGGCGCTAATAGTGCCGCTACGAGGATGCAAATCAGGTTTGCTTTAAATTCACGCTGTAACGGTGATGAGCGTTAGTTATCTGTGACGTTGGACTAGGCGGGTTAATACACTACGGGCCATTAAAATTGCTACACCACGAAGATGACGTGCTACAGACGCGAAATTTAACCGACAGGAACAAGATGCTGTGATATGCAAATGATTAGGTTTTCAGAGCATTCACACAAGGTTGGCGCCGGTAGCGACACCTTCAACGCGCTGACATGAGTAAAGATTCCAATTGCTTTCTCATACGCAAACAGCAATTGACCAGTGTTGCCTGGTGAAACGTTGTTGTGATGCCTCATGTAAGGTGGAGAAATTCGTACCATCACGTTTCCGCCTTTGATAAAGGTCGGATTGTAGCCTATCGCGATTGCGGTTTATCGTATCGCGACAATGATGCTCGCGTTGGTCGAGATCCATTGACCGATGGGTTCAGGAGGGTAATACGGAACGCCGTGCTGGATCCCAACGGCCTCGTATCACTAGCAGTCGAGATGACAGGCATCTTATCCGCATGGCTGTAACGGATCGTGCAGCCACGTCTCGATCCCTGAGTCAACAGATGGGGACGTTTGCAAGACAACAACCATCTGCACGAACAGTTCGATGACGTTTGCAGCACCATGGACCATCAGCTCGGAGACCATGGCTGCGGTTACCCTTGACGATGCATCAGAGACAGAAGCGCCTGCGATGGTGTACTCAACGACGAACCTGGGTGCACGAATGGCAAAACGTCATTTTTTCGGATAAATCCAGGTTCTGTTTACAGCATCATGATGGTCGCATCCGTGTTTGGCGACATCGCGGTGAACGCAATTTGGAAGCGTGTATTTGTCATCGCCATACTGGCTTATCACCCGGCGTGATGGCATGGGGTGCCATTGGTTACACGTCTCCGCCACCTCTTGTTGGCATTGACGGCACTTTGAACAGTGCACCTTACATTTCAGATGTGTTACGTATCGTGGATCTACCCTTCATTCGATCCCTGCGAAACCCTACATTTCAGCAGGATAATGCACGACCGCATGTTGCAAGTCCTGTACGGGCCTTTCTGGATACAGAAAATGTTCGACTGCTTCCCTGGCCAGCACATTCTCCAGATCTCTCACCAATTGAAAACGTCTGGTCAATGGTGGCCGAGCAACTGTCTCATCACATTAGGCCAGTCACTACTCTCGATGGACTATGGTGAAGCTGCATTGACAGCTGTACCTGTACACGCCATCCAAGCTCTGTTTGACTCAATGCCCAAGCGTATCAAGGCCGTTATTACGGCCAGAGTTGGTTGTTCTGGGTACTGATTTCTCAGGATCTATGCACCCAAAGTGCGTGAAAATGTAATCACATGTCAGTTCTAGTATAATATATTTGTCCAATGAATACCCGTTTATCATCTGCATTTCTGCTTGGTGTAGCAATTTTAATGGCCAATAGTGTAATATAGATTTGTGAGACAGATTATAGATTACTATAATGCGATAAATAACCGGCAGATCTATTAAGCACTAAATGAGCTGCTTCAACCACAAAACATGACAGGAATTCCACCATATATTCACACACGGAAGAACAGTGTTCTACTAATACCCATTAATGATCTGTAGTTTATGAAATACACTGAAAGAAAAAAATGGAAACACCAAGAAGGAGTTATGCGACACAGATGAAATTTGGGTCTTGTTTCTACATCTGCAGATGCAAATTCATATTTCGCACTAACTGCAGAATAGTGGCGTTAGTAGCGCCGCTATGAGGATGCAAATCAGGTTTGCTTTGAATTCACGCTGTAAAGGTGATGAGTGTTAGTTACCTGTGACAGTGGACGTGGATGGTTAATATTAGTCCAGAATGGCTTTAAAGCGACAAAGACGCCATTATCAGCACCTCACTGAGTTTCAACGAGGCCGCGTAACAGGGCTACGAGACGCCGTTTATTCATTCGGAGACATGCAGAAAGACTTGACAAGATTGCAGCCACTGTACATGATTTCAAAACCACCAGAGTGCAGACGGACACTTGGCACTACCGAGAGGGAAGACCATCGTACTCCACTTATTGTTTGAGTGCATCGTAACTGCGTCTACATCAGCATTTTGAGCAGCAGTTGGTACCTCAATGACACAACAAACTCTTAGAAATCGCTTCCTTCAATGGCAGTTCCGAGAGGGATGCCCTGTAGCGCCCATTTCACTGACCACAAACCACCGTGTGGTGTCAAGCGGGAGCCCATTGGAGGGCAGGGTGGAGTTTAGTTGCGTTTTCTGATGAATGCTGGTTCTGCCTCACTGATAGTTATGGCTGTGTGTTGAATAGGAGGCCAGTTGAGAACCTGCATACAGTGTGTCTGCATCTACACCTGTTGTTATGCTCTGTGGTGCGATATCGTGTGACAGCAGAAGAAGTCACGTGTGAGCCCCGTGCACCCTGACTGCAAATCTTCATGTCAATCTGGTGATTCGTCCTGTAGTGCTGCAATTCGTGAACAGCATTCCAGCAGATGTTTTTCAACGGCATAACTCTCTCTCACATACCGCTGTTGCAACCGAACATGCTCTACAGAGTGACGACGTGTGGCACGGCCTGCTCGATCACCAGATCTATCTCCAGTGGAGCACATTTGGACATCGCCAGACGACAACTGTAGCGTCATACAGCAACAGCGTTAACCGTCCCTCTACTGACCAAACAAGTGCAACAGGCATAGACTGCCCACAGCCTGAAATCTGTCACCTGTAAAACATAATGCATGTCTTCTGCATGCAACATTCTGGCGGTTACACCGGTCATTAATGCATCAGCATTTCACGTTTGAATGAGCTGCCTCGCGCGTGCGTTAACCTGTGATCCTGCAGTGTTAATCACTCAAAAATGCCCCGTAGACTAACGTATTCCCGATATTTCATTATTGTCAAACACAATACGATGTTTTAGGATGGCAAAGGCATCAAGGAAATGGCAATGGAGAATCGTCACTTACTCATGTACTGAAACATGCGTGATCCCAACATCACTTCTGCCACGCACTAGCTTACTGGGACTCGGAGTGTGAGTGGAAGAGTTGGGGGAGGGGAGCATGTGTCTGGTGAGATGAAGCTTGTCTGCGACCGTTTAGAAATATGTAGAAGTCGGTATCTAAAAGAAATTTCCCAAATATATATGTAGCTGTTGTACTCGCAATAATCATTGGTTCAAATGGCTCTGAGCACTATGGGACTTAACTTCTGAGGTCATCAGTCCCCTAGAACTTAGAACTACTTAAACCTAACTAACCCTAGGACATCACTCACATGCATGCGCGAGGCAGGATTCAAACCTGCGACCGTAGCGGTCGCGCGGTTCCAGACTGTAGCGCCTAGAACCGCTCGGCCATCTGGCCGGTTAAGCCAGTTTTGGGCCGAAATTCGTGCTACCTCCAGTAGATTAAGGGCCCTGAATTAACCAGAAATTCGAACTGCACAAAATTATTCTTTACTTTCGCGGATTTTAGTTCTATGCGTTATAATTAGAAGTTTTACTTCCGTCATTTGATCTATCACATTGATCAAAAATGTTTAAGTGAAGGTCACATGACTGACTGGAGGCAACAATTTACGCTAAATCCAGTTGATTCAAAATGCATGAAACAAATAAATATTCGATAGCCATGCTAGTATTCATTACACTCAGCACTTCAAGATCTGTAATTGTGCTGGGTCACAGATCAATAACCGTTAAATGGTGGCCACATGATCGACTGAAGACCAGTCTTTAGTCATTCTGTCACAAAGACAGCTCCATCAAACTCTGTGAAACCACACTAGGTAGAACACACTACTCATGAATAACAGTAGACAGCAACACACCACAAATCCACTTGCTCATGACGAAACGTGGCAAGCCACTCTCTCACTTAAATGACTCTGTCGGTGAGATTAACAGTCATATTTTAGGTCATCATCTCCATCTTTTCCAATACTACGTTTGGTATGTGTGGGTTATGAACTGTTTACATGGGGACATTTTGAGCAGAATGTTCTTATAACTGCATGTGTAGCCTGTAGAGAGCTTGCACTAGAGGGTCGGTAGTGGTGACGATGCATAACAGGGAGAAAGATGGATTATGGGGCACGAATGTTGTGTCCCGCGACATTGTTCCCACTTAGGGTAAGAGGAGGAGAGCGCCAGTTTGCAAAACGTTTTACCTGGGCCAGGTAACATTCCGTCGTGAAGGCAGCCAATGGTGGACAGCGGCTGAGGAAGCCATTTAAGGGAGACTGCTGTAATCTGAGGTTTAGCACAAACGGTGGGACGGTTACAAAACTACAAGCATTCTCAGGTTAGAAGCTGGGACGATACTATCAGAGCGTCTGGTGCACATGTTTAGTGCAGGCAAGACTGTAACTCTCCTGACACAAGGAAGTCGCCAGGTTCTTTCAGAGAGCGACAAAAATAATATATACAAGGTGGTCCGTTGATGGTGACCGGGCCAGATATCTCACGAAATATGCATCAAACGAAAAAACTACAAAGAACGAAACTCGTCTAGCTTGAAGGGGGAAACCAGATGGCGCTATGCTTGGCCCGCTAGATGGCGCTTCCATAGGTCAAACGGATGTCAACTGCGTTTTTCTTAAATAGGAACCACCATTTTTATTACATATTCGTGTCGTATGTAAAGAAATATGAATGTTTTAGTTGGATCACTTTTTTCGCTTTGTGATAGATGGCGCTGTAATAGTCACAAACGTATAAGTACCTGGTATCACGTAACATTCCGCCAGTGCGGTCGGTATTTGCTTCGTGATACATTACCCGTGTTGAAATGGACCGTTTACCAATTGCGGAAAAGGTCGATATCGTGTTGATGTATGGCTATTGTGATCAAAATGCCCAACGGGCGTGTGCTATGTGTGCTGCTCGGTGTAGTGGACGACATCATCCAAGTGTCCGGAACGTTCGCCGGATAGTTACGTTATTTAAGAAATAGGAAGTCTTCAGCCACATGTGAAACGTCAACCACGACCTGCAACAAACGATGATGCCCAACTAGGTGTTTTAGCTGCTATCGCGGCTAATCCGCACATCAGTAGCAGACAAACTGCGTGAGAATCGGGAATCTCAAAATCGTCGGTGATGAGAATGCTACATCAACATCGATTGCACTCGTACCATATTTCTATGCACCAGGAATTGCATGGCGACGACTTAGAATGTCGTGTACAGTACTGTACTGGGCACAAGAGACATTACGGGTCGATGACAGATTTTTTGCACGCGTTCTATTTAGCGACGAAGCGTCATTCACCAACAGCGGAAACGCATAATATGCACTATTGGTCAACGGAAAATGCACGATGGCTGCGACAAGAGGAACATCAGCGACCTTGGCGCGTTAATGTATGGTGCGGCATTATGGGAGGAAGAATGATGGACCCCCATTTTATCGATGGCAATCTAAATGGTGCAGTGTATGCTGATTTCCTACGTAATGTTTACCGATGTTACTACATCATGTTTCACAGCATGACAGAATGGCGATGTACTTCTAACATGATGGATGTCCGGCACATAGCTCGCGTGCAGTTGAAGCGGTATTGAGTAGCATATTTCATGACAGGTGGATTGGTCGTCGAAGCACCATACCAATGCCCGCACGTTCACCGGATGTGAAGTCCCCGGATTTCTTTCTGTGGGGAAGCTTGAAAGATATTTGCTATCGTGATCCACCGACAACGCCTGACAACTTGCGCCAGAGCATTGTCAGTGCATGTGCGAACATTAGGGAAGGCGAACTCCTCGCTGTTGAGAGGAATGTCGTTACTCGTACTGCCAAATGCATTGAGGTTGACGGACATCATTTTGGGCATTTATTGCATTAATGTGGTATTTACAGATAATCACGCTGTAACAGCATGCGTTCTCAGAAATGATAAGTTCACAAAGGTACTTGTATCACATTGGAACAACCGAAATAAAATGCTCAAACGTACCTACGTTGTGTATTTTAATTAAAAAAACCTACCTGTTACCAACTGTTCGTCTAAAATTGTGAGCCATATGTTTGTGAATCACAAAGCGAAAAAAGTGGTCCAACTAAAACATTCCTATTTCTTTACGTACTACACGAATATGTAATAAAAATGGGGTTTTCTATTTTAAAAAACGCAGTTGATATCCGTTTGACGTATGGAAGAGCCATCTAGCGGGCCAACCATAGCGCCATCTTGTTTCTCCCTTCAAGTTAGACAAGTTTCATTCTTTGTAGTTTTTTCGTTTGACGCTTATTTTGTGAGATATTTGGCCCGGTCGCCATCAATGGACCACCCTGTACATATGTTACACAGGCACGACTGTCTGGAAATCTTAACACTCTTCTTTCAGAAGGTGGAAATGGTCCGCCTGGAAAGATTAGATCTCTTCGTAAGTGAGGGACTGCGGTCCCATTTAGGTAGACCTTTTCTACCGAATCATGGCCATGCTTTCTGTGAGAACGACGCCTCCCTATTCTGAAATCTTCTTTTTCTGAGACAGGATATGCAAAGCAGAGGCTTCCTCTCCCTGTGTGGGAACCCTGGTACTGTGGCTGTATTGGCCACAAGGACAGCAGAACAATCAATAGGGGAGACTCAATGAGTGGATGACAGTTCGATTTGTTTGTACAACGTGGAGGCGAGTTTTACCAGCTAATTCATTTCCTGTACGAGGCTTGGTGGAAGGTATTTATGATTCTTGGGTGTCTTCGTCTTCTGGTCCGCCCCTGGTGGAGAACTTCAGGTCTTTTCCTAGTGGGTGGCACTTGTGTTCTGCAACTTGTGGTGGACTAAGAGCCAGTGGCAGTTCCCAACTGAACCGACAGTGAATCTGCGTATCATCTCAGACCTATCGAGTATCACGAGGGTGACCTTATTCGTCCTTAGTCGGTTATCTGACGTTTGACAATTCCAGCACGCGCCATCGTGCCTGAGAGTCAAATTGGTTGGCCAGAGAAGCGAACGGGTGCATCTCACACTGCAGTCTGCCGGGATTTCAGAGCTCTGATAGGGAAGTTTTCCGCGTTAAAATAATAAGAACGCCAGTCAGCCTAGTTTGCAAATTTTGGTGGACGCGTCAGAACATTACAGCTGCCGCCGCGCACCGTTCTTCGCCCAGAGCGCGCAGTTTTCTGTTGGCGTCTGAATCAAGGTGAAAGGGTAAAGTATCGCTGTACTGGCGAACAGTTGTTAAACGATATTCACAGCTCCCTACGCTCCGTGAACCGTAGTTCGTGGTATACCTGGTCGTAGTTGATTCCATTTGTATAGAATTTGGCCTCAGAGTGGATTCATGTAAACGAAGCCTCATTGCGTTCATGGGAGAACTTGTATAGTTTCCACCCCAATGAATGATTTGCCAATCAAGCACCACTCCTTTTCTGATTTAAGTCCGTCATTTTATTTTTTGTAAATTGTATAAGGATGTAGAAAAACTTGTCATTATTTTTGTAAACTTAAAAACGCCACTGTTCTCATTCATACTCCCGCAGGGATTCACTGTTTTTATTTTGTTTTGCTGATACATGGCTACACCAGCAATTCAGAATGCAATCGTACAAAATTAGTAATCTTGTGGAACAGGTGCGTGTTTTCCTTTTCTTCAAAGTTAGACTATGGCGCACTGAGAACATTTAGACTCGCGTTTGACGCTTTGCGTTGTATCTCAGCTATTTGTAGTATGCTGCAGTCATTTTATTTCAGTGTATGTACTGTCTGTGTCATCTATTTTGCTTTTAATTGTGTCTTGTCTGTAACTTCTGCGTCACTTCTTGTCCGATGTTGCGCCGCTGGTAATAGCATTGTGCAAGTTTATGTGGTGCATATTTGTTTATAGGGATGTGTAAGACATTTTAGAGTAGGTTTTATTTCATTGGCTTGGGCATAAATCTGCATTATTTGGAAAAGAACTGACTATAGTTGTGGCGCGTGATGCATTTGAGTCGGAAGCTTGCGGAAGCAGCAATTGATTTGAATGATTACGAGAAGCGAAGCTCGTGTGTGTTTGAGAAAGGTTGCACACCTTTGTCGTCCAAAATGGAACACAAGCCAGTCATTGATGCAGAACGAGGTAGGAGGGTGGATGAAGTTCATTTAAATCACTCTCTAAACAGGGCGCAAATGTAAAATGCAGAACACTCCCCTGATGTGGGTTCAGTTCATTGAGGAAATGAAAGTGAAAACGATGCCGAGGTGGCAGGTAAAGCATGTTGTTTAAAACCGAAAAGTCAGGGAAAGTAACAGTCCGATTTCGCAGGCAATGCGCCATAGAGCAGTTTAGTCGCAAGCGTCTAGTTCTGGGGCGTTACTGGAAGTTCACAATTAGAATCCATCATTCAGTTTATGCAAGGGGCAGAGAAAAGATGAGAGAAAAGGGAAGAAAAGACAGGTCTTGCAATGATACTTTAACATTGTACTCCTGAGAGCACAAGTTTAATGGATTCCTTAATAACATGAAGCGGAGCCGGCCGCTCTGGCCAAGCGGTTCTAGGCGCTTCAGTCCGGAACCGTGCGTCTGCTACGGTCGCAGTTTCGCATCCTTCCTTGGGCATGGGTGTGTGTGATGTTCTTAGGTTAGTTAGGTTTAAGTAGTTCTAAGTCTAGGGGACTGATGACCTCAGATGTTAAGTCTCATAGTGCTCAGAGCCATTTGAACCATAAAGCAGACAACTCAAAGCTACAATCAACACGTGATTTTACGCAAGAAAGTTAGGAATAATAAAGGACCTTTAAACATTTCCCTAACATCCTCAAGATAAACAAATAAGCAAGTAAGTGAATAATCTATCTGAAACCTCAACTTAAATTAAAACAACAAAATATATTTGTTCATGATACCAGAGGAAAGCTTAATCGAAGGCGTCCTTACCTTACGAAGCCCTGTGAAGCAGTAACTTGCAGGTCCTCTGCCTGAGAGCATCCAGTCTGTGTGCGGCGGAGAGAGTTGGCCCCTCTGACCATTCATCTGAGCCACGTAAAAATAGACGCTCACCCCAGGTGACTGAGCATCCTCTCTTGTTTCAGCACTGCCCATCTACAAGTAAGTTGGGACTACCATTTCATCACTCTGTAAGAGTTCTGGTAATAGCGGGGACAAATTCACAACAGTCGAATGTAATCACTCAACTGGTAAAGTTAGAAACTAAACGAACTGTGCAAGGGAAAATAAATAAAAGCAGAAGCTAATATCTGCTGTGGGTGTTCCTGTGGCAGCGTGAAACAGCAGAAAGACTATTGGATATGAGCACTATGGGACTTAACATCAAAGGTCATCAGTCCCCTAGAACTTAGAACTACTTAAACCTAACTAACCTAAGGTCATCACACACATCCATGCCCGAGGCAGGATCCGAACATGTGACCGTAGCGGTCGCGCGGTTCCAGACTGAAGCGCCTAGAACCGCTCGGCCACAACGGCCGGCGCAGAAATACTAGACGCTGTCCACAGGTTAAGGTGCCAGGTGCACTTAATATTAACGTAACGGGCTCTGTTACTCCAGTTGAGATGTTTCATATAGTTACTGACCGAATTTAAAAGGAAATGCTGTCATTATCTGCTAGTTATGGGGCACAATATTATGTGTTAAATCCTGCTTACTCATCAAATATGGCGGTGCCTATGAAAACTGCTTTCTCGGTTAGCTGGACAACAATTCAAGCAAATCGTATTAATGAATAACATTACAAAATGAAATGATTACAGTACTTAACTTGGTGTTGACCAGATGTGTCGCCAAAAAAGTGCGACAGACAAAATAAACAATGTCGTTCAGTATATACGGGGTGTTCAAACAGTCTCTCCGCAGTGCCGTGTGATTGATACCGAAATAAAACTCAGTGAAATACAAGTTATTAATTTATTGAATATTCATTTGTACTTAGAAATTTTCACAATAAATGTTGAAAGTGTCTTCCCCCCCCCCCCCCCCCCCCCCGTCGCTGAATTCAATGCGTCTAATGGTGTTTCCAAACACAAGCTGTAACATTTCTTCTGTAACAGAAGCAAAGAAAGTGAATATTGCAGTTTTCAGTTCATCGATGGATTTCGTACGGTTTTTAGAGACAGTTGCTTTCGCTGCACCCCAGAAGAAAAAGTCAGATCGTGTTAGGTCAGATGGTCGTGGAGGCCAAAGTCCCTGTGAAATTATGCGATCACCAAAAACGTCAGCAAGCAGTGACACTGAAACGCGAGCTAAACTTAAACCTTAAACGTTCACGTCAACACGTAACGACACACACCAACGATACTGCTGACGCTGGCTGAGATAAGCGAAGCAGTGGAATGTAGGGAGAGTCCAGTAGAAGGGAAGTAACTCAGGCAGGCGAACAATCATACGGTACGCGCGGCTAACAATCATACGGTACGAGAGAGAGACATTTTGAACACCCCGTACAATTCCTAAGTCGATGGTGTTGAAGTGCCTAATCTTGATGCTGCTGTAGAAGTGGGCCACGGCTTGTCAGCGTGGCGCTTATGTTCTCTTTGCATAGAGGCCACTGCTGTAGCGTTGTCGTCCTGGAGAGGGGTCGGTCAGCGTGCAGTTGGCTGACGTCTTCTTCACAACCCTCTCTGCTCTCTCGTTTCCAAATGGCGTGCCAGCGCTTGGCTTTACGCCATAGCATTATGTTAAAGTTCGACGCAGTAAGAGGAGTATTACTGTTAGAAGCTGTGTACCTAAGGTAGCGAAACACATGGCGTGCAAATTACCTAGGTTATATCCATCCAGTATATGAGAATTAGGGCACCTAGGCACTTCCAGCCAAGTTTACACATATTTCCAAAGCTACTGGAAACTTGTAATCGCTCACAACCCCCAGAAAATAATGAACTGAAACAAGAGGTAGCGCTTTGAGTGTCGTGGCATGCCAGGCTCTCGCCAACCCACCACCAGATAATTTCCAGTTCATTCTGGAGAATGTGCTGGACACGGTTGCTGTCGACCACCTGCTGTTTGAGGCTAGTTCAGGACAGGACAGGACAGTCAGTAAGCTATCTTGTGTTACCTTGTTGACGGATAATTCCACGGAGACCTCTATGACAGGGCGCTCCCACCAACCTAACATACGACCTAATTATGCCCCTGCTGTCCTTAGTACCCGCTAAGTTAACCAGGGGTGATCAAGTTGTGCACGCCATGACAGTCCACAAAATAACACCTCTCACGACATTGGTGAAATCAGTCTAGCAATGTTCATTTTCCTTGGAACCTCAACACATGGATGTGTCCATCAAGCTATTCACAGAACTGGGACTTGTCTGAGAAAACGACATTAAAGCGCTTCTGCTTCCAATGTCATCACTGAGTGCATCTCTGCTGGCATGTCTGTGCTGATGCTTCAAGGGAAGCTGCTACAATGGTCGCAGTGCTGAGAATATGTGGCACTTCAGATGTCACTGCACTGTCCATGTGGATACCTGACTAGTTCCAAACAAAGTTCCTGACTTAAGATATATGATGTGGCAGTACGATGCTGCACCTCTGAATGAACAATACTTCTGTCCTCTCAGGCGCTAGTCGCGTGGGCTATTGAGATCCTGCACAGCGTTGTGCATGGTCCTGCTGAACACATAAATGAGATATTCGCGTGACAATTATAAGACCCCGACCAATGCGAGCAGAAACATTGTTGTTCCGCTGCTGTCAGACATAGACAGGTGCAGATGGACAACCTCTTTACACGAACACATAAAACGATCTTCTTAGAAAACAATAACCATTCACATGCTGTGTCTTAATAAGAAATCCGTTGGGTAATCTTTCTCTATATACAGAATATAGATAGCGCTACTCATATACATTATTTTGCACTGAAATGCTAATCATTTGCATATCCAAGAATTTAGCACACTTCTTGATCGATTGATGTTTGTTGCAAGGGTTCTCCAAGGTCTTGCAGTTTTACTGAATAGCAGTGTATTTTAGAATGCTCCTTTAAAAAACTTAACGAAAAAGTATTTTTCTGTTTAAAGCTTTTCAGTGACTGAACAGAGCACTTTGATCGCCTTTCTGATGTAATCATTTCCAAGGCTGAATATCATCGTATAGCACAGGACTTGTAGAAGTTTTTTCCCTTCATACAAAAAAAAAAAAACGGAGTTCGAATTTTACTGTTATCACTGAGAAGAGAATGTAACTACCTTCCTCGAACAGGTGGTAGGTACACTTATCTAAGGGAGGGGAATCATCAGTGTTATCAATTTTTTGATCCGTTTTTCACTGCAACTTGTCTCTCTCAATCAAGGATATATCGTATGATGTCTGGTCTGAACCACGAAAATAATATCTCCGTCTACTGTTTCCTCTCTTTTTTTTGTATGTTAAGCTTACACGTGCACACAAGCTTTCACTGTTCAGAACTGATGTATTTGGTGGAAATGCAGCTAATGCTACTTCCTCAGGATTGAAATACCGTATTGTAACAAGCTGGTTTGTTATGTGGAGAGTGCAGAGAAATTTGGTGGTGCTAGTCTACTATGAAACTGGAAATCGCACCGAGCGGGGTGGCGCAATGGTTAGACACTGGACTCGCATTCGGGAGGACGACGGTTCAATCCCGCGTCCTGCCATCCTGATGTAGGTTTTCCGTTATTTCCCTAAATCACTTCAGGCAAATGCCGGGATGGTTCCTCTGAAAGGGCACGGCCGACTTCCTTCCCAATCCTTCCCTAATCCGATGAGACCGATGACCACGCTGTCTGGTCTCCTTCCCCAGAACTAACCACCCAACCAACCTGGAAATCGTTAGTGTTTCTCACACTTCTCACTTTCTAACACCTTTACCTGTTTTCAATCACGTGAACATTGATATCCATCCGGTTTTGACTGTGCTCAAACTAGCTCGAACTACGTAGAAATAGCCAGTAAGAAGACTTTAATAAATAACTTATGTGTGTCAATATCGAAACTTCCTGGTAGATTAACAGTTTGTGCCATGTTGGGATTCCAGTCTGGGACCTCTATGTTTTGCAGGCAAGTGCTCTACCAACTCAGCTATCAGAACACGTCTCACGATCCGTCGTCTCAGGTTAGCTTCCGCCAGTACCTTGTCTCGGGTGGCTCAGCTGTTAGAGCACTCGCTCGCAAAACGCGAGGCTCCCAGATTCCAGTCTCGGTCAGGCACAGAGTTCTAGTCAGCCGTGAAGTTCTACAGCAGCTCCCATACCGCTGCAGGGTGAAAATTTCTTTTTGGGTGTGTCAGTAGCGTTGACAGATACATGGTACAGTGAAGTGGTTTCAAAATGCCAGGTGTGAATAGCGACCTAAACGATAATTTTTGTCCTAACAGATCACGTGTCGTATAATGTCATTTTCATCTCCTAATGTTGTTCTTCGTTATTTATTTCTGTATTTTCCATGCTCCACCCTCCTATGTCTCATGTCGTGTACCATCTGTTACAGGGAGGCTCGGTGGACCGTAGGCTGCCGTTCGCCATCTTGTCAGCGATGCACCTGCTGGGAGCGCTGTCGGTGTCGTTCCTGCCGGAAACTGCGCTGCAGAGGCTGCCGGAGTCTCTGCAGGACGCCGCCGAGTTTGGCAGAGGGCGTCCCTACTGGAGCTGGAGACTCATCGCCCCGCCGTCATACGTTCAGGGACAATAGGCGCCCTCAGTTGCGGTCCAGTCTCCCATTTTGTCTTACATACTTCAAACTGAAGAACAACTTGTCTATTGAAGTGGGAAAAAAGCTTTAACTCTAGTATTGTACATATTGTAAATTGTCGCACGAAGTACGCACCAGGGTCGCAGTAACCCTTAATGATTTGCAGGTGAAATGCTTGAAAATATAATATTTTGTAATGAAATTGTGCTCTGACTTACTAAACTCATTTTATTTTACCTCTCTCATGTACTTTTTCAGTCGGTATTATTATTAACAAATCTGAAATACGAGACTAAGTAAAGACAGTCATTGAAACTTTTCAGGGAAGAAACCTGAAATTGATCCCGATCTAAAGACTTTATTTGCAGTTCAGTTATATGTTGGTGATTTTCATTTAATGAACTGCACATATTACACGAAACGTTGAGGTATTCTCAGTTATTCATAAATGCGTTCATTCATTATTTCCACATTTTTGGAATATGGACTACAATGTTATCGGCAAATGGTAGGCCTGAACTATTATGGACAACTGTGTTCCAGCAATAGCCACTCTCACTGTGACGACTGGATTTTCTTCGTCAGTCGGCAATCTGATGCACTTCGGCATTGTTCATAAACGCTGCAGTATCATCAGCTTCAGAATCACTTCCATCACGAGAGTGACTTCCATCACTTCCACAATTGGGTCGTTCTGACAGTGTTTCCTGTATAGGATCTTCTGTTAGTAAAATATCTCTTTTTTACGTGCCATTTTCTCATAAATGAACTTCACAAATGTTCAAATGTGTGTGAAATCTTATAGGACTTAACTGCTAAGGTCATCAGTCCCTAAGATTACACACTACTTAACCTAAATTATCCTAAGGACAAACACACACACCCATGCCAGAGGGAGGACTCGAACCTCCGCCGGAACCAGCCGCACAGCCCATGACTGCAGCGCCTAAGACCGCTAGGCTAATCCCGTGCGGCGAACTTCACATTCAGCGACTAAATGGTTACACAATCTGTACTCTAGGATCACAGTAACCCTTAAAAGATATTTCTGTCAAATTAATTAGACAACAGTGCCTCACAATTGTGAACGTCCGTCGTCTACTATGTCTCACTCAATGCTGAATTTACGTTGGTGTCAGCGAGCTGTGTATGTGCAGTGGCGTATGCACAGGAACGAGAAGAAAGAAGAAAAAGATCCGTCAGAGTGACTCTCGTATACACTTCTAGGATCAGCAATCATGCTCTGACTCGTTGGTCCACCAGATCAACGATATTAAACAGAGAGGTCTCTTCCATATAGGAGAAATAACCTGCTGCACAGAGCACCGATGTTTGGGACGGAGAAAGGGGCGGGGGAAGAGGGGGGGGGGGGTTGGTAGGGAGGCAGAGTCGGTGGATAAGCGTGTAATTTCGGGCAAAATTCTATAAGATATCAACAAATTATGTTACCTTTTCGTTTACTTTCCCCCGAATCAGGAGGAAACAAGTGCATGACTACTGCCGCCACTCAGCTACCACAGACACATGGCCCCACTAGACTACGACGCACCCAGTATTATGTCAGTAACACCCATTAATAACACCGAGCGAGGTGGCGCAGTGGTTAGACATTGGACTCGCATTCGGGAGGACGACGGTTCAATCCCGCGTCCGGCCATCCTGATTTAGGTTTTCCGTGATTTCCCTAAATCACTCCAGGCAAATGCCGGGATGGTTCCTCTGAAAGGGCACGGCCGTTTTCCTTCCCCATCCTTCCCTAATCCGATGAGACCGATGACCTCGCTGTGTGGTCTCCTTCCTCAAAACAACCCAAGCCAACCCAATAATAACACCAGGGAACCGTCAGAGGAGGGAACCCATGCTAGTTCAGATGTGTACATACGCCCTCAACAGTAGGAAACGTCTCATATCTGTTGCTAGGTCACGCGAGGACTGCCTTACTACACGTGCCCATATTTGCAAGCCGCCGCTCTGGTAATCGCGAACGCATCATCACTGCCACATGGGTGTTGGGGACCTGTTCATGTCGAGCATGTATTAACTTTCAGATGTATCACCTTTCCTAGGCGACTCCAATGGAACCAAAAATGCCACAGCCGTCTCTTCAGGTACCCAAACGTGGCTGCAGCTCAGGGAAAGCCCCTCAACTCCGTCAATCACTACAGCTATCTGTTTATGAAAAAGGGCCATTCCCTCTGCAGCTGCAGAAAACGAAGACAGTCACTATCCATCTCCCACATTGTAAATTCGAAGAAGTGTATTAACTCGAGGTATAACAGACTAAATGAAGATCAAAGGAAAACAGCTACAGGTGATCAAACTGCAGTGACGTGATGCTGCAGTTGGCACAAGTTCATGCTAATAAAATTACGAACTACAAAAAATAAAAGAAGAAAGTAAGTACGAGCCCACACAGCCGCCGATCGCTTCCATGTAGCTCACATGCAGAGAGTGTGGGAAAAGTCTTAAGCAACGCTATCGATCATAATATGCTGTCCAATCACATTAATGTGACTTCCTGTAAAAGCCAAAATAACAACCCCTTCATCGCCAGACGTGCAAGAGGACAGTCAGTTTGGTTATTTGAAGGTACCGCCAGCGGTGTGGTGTCATGCTGATTCCAGGGCCTAGCCAGCTGCCCGGAGTTTCTTGGTTGAGGATACAGAAGAGCCTGATCGAGATGTCCCACACATTCCCGATTGAGTTCACATCCGGGGAATTTGGTGGCCAGTGGAGAACGGTAAACCATTCCTGGTTCTCCCTGAACCACGCATGTACACATTGAGCTATGTGATACGTTCGATTGTCCTGGTGGTAGATGTCATCATGCCGAGAAGGTTCAAACTGCATGTAGGGGTGGACATGGTCCCCACAATTATAGTATCTGTTTATCAATTTTTTTCTTACATAGGGACGATATCATCCAGGGAAGACAATGAAAACATTTCACAAATCAGAATGCTCTAACCTCTGACCTGGACCCCTCTGCTTTCACATGTTTCACGGTCTACAAGGCAAGATCGATGAGACCGACGGAGACGAAAACGTTTTTCTCCTAAAACGGTCGCCTGTCGCAGCTCAGTGGACATTCAGATGCTGTACTTGCGCGCAGATGCCAGCCTTCGTCGCCGAAAAGCACCAGTTAGCAGGGGTGCATGAAGCAGGCGCCCGCTGCTAAGGCCCCTACGCGGCAACATTAACTGAACGGTGACTGAGTAGGCACTGCTGGTAGCCCCTTTGTTCATCTGGGTGGTCAGATGCTCAGCATTTGCACGTCTGTTCGCCTGTTCGCATCCACATAGCTGTCCTTCGTCCCTGTTATGTGTGGGTGTGGTGCACCACTGTTGCCTCGGTCCCGGTTTCGGATGACGCCATTTTTCCAGGTGAAGTTCACTTTAACCACACAGGCATGAGCAACGTTTAAAAACTCGGCCATTTAGAAAATGCTTTAACTCTTGGCCCAGAAGCCCATGGTCATACCCTTTCGGAGGTCAGATAAATTGCTCCACTACCGCAGTGCGACATCAATTTCCCCCTGAGGCGCTTTATATACCCGCACCTGCTAGTGCTGCCATCAGCCGTCTGTAAATGGTTATTACACAATGACGTCAAACTTAGTAGGTGGTCAGTGTGACTGGTCGGTGCCTTGCAGTGAAGTACATTTAAGCTATTGCTGATTGCACGCTCATTGTTAGTCAAATAGAGAAAATGACCGCAATCACAAGCCTTTTTTGGTATTGTTGACGTAAGTACTAGAGCGTCCGTGAGGTCTGTCGTAATTGATCAAATGCAGTAGTTGCCTTTTGAAGATATTTGGAGGTAAAGATACGATTGACGGAGCAACTTGATAGGGTAGGGTACGTTATAGGAAGAACAGTCAATTGATGCGATGTAACTGTTAATTTTTATGCTGTGAAAATTCACAATGCTACGAGGTAAAATTTAAACAAACGTCAACTTTACATTTCGTAAGTGCTAGATGTATCTTAACACATATGCTCGGGAAGTCGACAAGCGAGAAATTTTAAAATCTATCATGAGATTGGGGTTCGGCTGCAAGGGTTTTCCGGATGGGTCACTTAAGTCGACAAAGGACCAGCCAACTGAGGACAATACTAGGCTTTTCCCCCAGTAGTAGGCAGAAAGTGGCGAACATTCATCCTGGGATACCACGCTCCTCCAGTGAAATGGCGGCTTGTGCTTCAGGATGAAACGTGACCAAACTGAAATACTTCATAATTGCATCATAATTCGATGTTTAATAGTACGACAAATCCCAAAATATCGGGTTGATTGTGGCATTGAGTCATATTTATTAAGCCTTTCATATTACAAATATAAAAATTGTAGGAGTTAGCTGAAGACACTTAACAAATGTAGTTACAAGTGACTACAAATTAATAACTGCCGAACGCTTTTTGCTATCTATATAACCAAGGTATTGGATGATAGCTCAGGACTTCAGCTACCATCTCTGAGAGTCAAACATTGATACATATTTTATTTGTTGAATTTTTGCGTTTATACCCATTTACTACATAAATGTGTCAGATCATATATCCCACACACGTACACAACAAATGGAAACAGTACAACTATTCTGAGATCTATCCATATCTAATAACGTATCTCAGTTATTAACTGCTTGTTAATGAACTTAAGAAGATTAAATTATCTGTGTGATTTAATACCATAAATAGGTATCGTGTGAACTGGGGCACCAGCTTGACATGCCACACTTATATTTCATATTTTCAACATGTATTATTTATCATTTATTATAAGTGTAACATATTTAATTGATTATGTCTAAGCTTTTGTATGTACATTAACATGTCTGGTCTCTGCAGAAATGAGATAAAATGTTCTTTAATTTCACTCATACATTTAAACTGTAACTTTATTACTATGCAAATGGTGAGCTATTTGATAGATTATAATAAATGATGCTATTTGAGGGGGAAGAGAGTGTTTCTTATCGGCGCGAGCGGTGAGGATTCATGGAGTGGCTCTTGGGAGGAAGATGGGATTTCTGGGAGAGGTAGAGAGTTGAAACTCTTAGTTTGGAGAGGTGGTACAACGGCAGTTCGCGTCGAGGGGGAACAGAGAGAGGATTTGGTGTGGAGGAGTGGTACAGTGAAGTATATGTCGAGACGTAATAGAGGATAGAATTATGTTGCAAAGAAGTTGGTGAGGTATGAACGGCTAGTAGTTGTGAATACTTTAAAATTTGTTCGTAATCGGTAAAATACCGATGCTAATGGGACTTTGACACAGTAGCTAGTATTAACGTTAACTGTGAGCAACTCTGAAGTGATTTACTTGCTGTTCCGCGGTTATTTGTGTCTAGTTAAAAGCACGGTACTGTTATTTGGTGAAATTATTGATTTGTAGGGAGCCCATTACCACTCTGATTAACACATTCTTAACTGCAACTGAATACTTATCAATTTGTATCCTTTAAACTGAATTACTGTACGACCACCATATCTAGATATTCTTTCTTGTATATCTAGATATTCTTTATTCGAAATCGAGTTATGGTGTCCTCTATATCCGCAGGTAATAATCCATTATTGTTATTTATAATTATTCATACAATTTGTGTTTATTTAAAATTTCGCCTAACTTCTCAGTACTTTAGCCATTTTACCAGAGGGTCATTATCTGTGATTTTAGCTTTCTTCGCTAATTTGCATTTAAGCAGTCTTACAAGGCTAGAGCCGATGACAACGTGGAGCCATATTTTGTGAACAGAGCCATGCATAGCAAAATACTATTCGACCGCCAGTACCTTAACCTGGTATGTCACAATTAAGGTTTTCCGTGTGGGACTCTAATTATAAAATCTAGCCCTATTCTTTAACAGTTGGTACGTCTGAAAGGATAAGAGGTTTTAAACATTCACGCACGATTTTTGCGAGGTAAAGAAATGCACTCACGCGACACGCTTGCACTGTAGCTTAATCGGCTTCTATAGGCCAGTTTGAGACTGTTTCCAGGTTTAAAGGTAGTAAGTGTCTTTCGTTAGTTTGTTCTTCTCGAGGTCACCTACACAACTGTGGTATATTATAAACAGTTATCGTTTACACCCAATTAAAACCAACGTGACTAATCATTTATGTAGGAGGAGAAAAGAAGGAAAAGCGGCAACGATATCATTACAGATGTAGAACAAACTCGCACTAGGAAATGGAGGGGAAATACATGCGTCGATGCCTTGCAAAGCATCCATCGTGGCATTCGAGTTCAACAAATTAAGGTAATCTCAGATTACCATAATAAAGAAGACTGGTTAGCAATGGGTCATCTAGCACGTTGTATAAGGGATCGAAGTCTCCATTCAGAAAGTAATAAATAAGATGAAAAAGACTGGAAAACATTTTAAGAAATCGGCGGAGTGATTAGCAATTACGGAAATGTTTTGGAGATGCTGGATAACTGATAAAAGAAATTGACATTTCACCCAGAACTTAGAGGTCGGTAAAGGAATTCGTCTATTAGGAATCAACATAATTACCTATTGCTGACACCAAACCAAAGTTCACAGCGAATTTCTAATGCTTTGTGTTTGACATCATGTACACTCTCGCTGGGGGAAGTTTTAAGTACTTTCACGAAATGGTAAGAGTGACATGTTTCTTGCATTAAATTAAAATCCAAAAAACGAAAGACTAAAAGATTATGGACTCTTGTATGCTACTAGGAAAAGATTTAAAACAGCCTATCGTGGAAGGAACATTCGTTCTCTGTCTTTCAAGGGGATTGTTCTTGCCAGACTTTGCTCGGAATTGTTAGGTGTAGGTAACCTCATTGTAAAAAACGTGGCTGCTCAATGTGTGGTGACACATGTGGCAGAACAAATCGGGAAAGGGGTTTCCTAATTATTTTTTGTTCTCTACATTCTTAATGATCCCACTACCAGTTACACGTGTGTAGAGAAAGGTTTTCGAAATTATAGTCAATTAAGGAAATACCTTCAATGAGGTATGAGACACTGATGGACTGTCAGCAGTTTTAATAGAGTATGACGCCGTTTAGTAAGTTCAACAAGGCCACAGATTTAGATTAAGCAATGAATGATATTCGTATGTACAAAAATATTCATGAGAAATGGGAAGGTCTACATCACAGAATATTAATCGATTGTGACTATTCATAATGGTAACAGTTCATTCAATGTATTAGGTATTGAGGGGAGTGTCATACTTTCTGCAATGATTCATAATAGTTTTTCAACACATGGAGGGCCAGAGGGTGAGCTGCAAAGTACACATTGTTTCTGATTGTAAGGAAATAGCTTTTCACGACAATAGAATGGAGGATGGAATGGTATCACTCAGTATAGGGCGACTCATCTTGGTAGAGCTGGCTACTGACGACCATATGTTTTGGTATGGTACTCACATGGAGCCCATTTGTTCTCAATACATTAATGAGCCTCCTCCACAATGGTCTAGCATTTGGCTTGGGCCTAGTACCAGAATTATTTCTCTTGCTTCTCTCAATTTCTGCAGGTCAACGTATAATCATATTGGTACTACCATTTCTAGACTGCTCTAGTAGACTAATGTTGCAACACAACTATGCATAGAATCTTGCTTAAATCCTAGTTGCTTCATCATTATTCACATCTCTCAATAAATTTTATTATGCTTTCTTTTAAAATGATTACGTGCATACATTACTGTGTACTTACTAAGTGCACTCCTTCTGCAGAGCTCAGTAGTGCTGCAATTCCCTCTTTGTATATCTTGCCGTATCTGTTGCTAGTCACTGACTCTACACCCCAGTACATTTTCTACAACTAATGACAACAAACTGCAAGTTCTATACTACAGAAAATACATGACAGTTATGCATCACTGCTATCATTCATATAGAAAACTCTGTTACATTTTCAAGAAATGTCAACACTTACAGATAAATACTAGGTCAATAAGCATGCAAGTCAATGTGAAATTATCATATGACACTTCCTGTGCAGAGACATTAATAACAAACAGATAGAAAGATGCACTGGGCAGGATTCACTAATCATGTCAAAGGACCTCTCACACATAATCAATTTCTCTTCGTTTCATTATCACCTATTTACAAATACCTATGCTGCATTCAGTTTTGCACTCATTGGCCTGGTCCTATTCTCCTCTGCCTACGTCAGATTTTTCTCAGATATATCTATTAAATTGTCTTTTTGCCCACTCTTCTCTAGCATATCTTTCCTTTCGTTTTCATCTGCATCATCACTCCCAACTGGACGACACAGAGCGTAACTGCCATTCGCAAAGTACCTATAAAATATCAAGCACATAAAAAATGAACAACATTACCATAAACACATTATCACGGTTCAGATAGACTCTACTCAAGTTGAAATATTGCTCTACACATTTTACCATTTAACAACCATTTACCACAAACACGTTATCACGGTTCAGATACACTCTACTCAAGTTGAAATATTGCTCTACACATTTTACCATTTAACGACTTTTACAGTGGAAATGCGATGGACCACTTAGCATTTTCTGTTCCTGAGGATCTCCACCTCTACGGTGTTTGAATGCAAAACATCTCTCTCTCTTTCTCTCTCTCTCTCTATAGGGTCCTCGATATACAGTGAGAAACTCATATATTAATGGATGACACTTGGTGGGCAATTTACATGATATTATTTACATCTGTTGTTCGACAACAATAGACTTTGATAACCTTCAGCGATTATCAATTCTCTGTCATCAGTCAGCAGCCTACGTGATATTCGTTAAAGCTAGTCTCAGTACAACATTATGTCACAACTTGGTACTTATTGGAAATGGCACTATCTCTGGAATTTTTCCCTGTGCAAGCCAATTCGACACTACCTGAATTAGTCGTGGAAATGTTGAATCATTTGTCACCTCACTGATGATTTCCTTAAATTGCTGAATGTAAGAGTCCCACAAGCACGTGACATCTTTCACAGTAAAATCTACATAGTTGCCCTAGTTCTTTCATTACACATTCAGAGGGACTGGACAATGTATGAAATAGCGAGATGGAAATGGTTTTTAATCTTTGGACAATTTGAAGCACATTTCCAAAGTTTCGATCTAAATTGTGGGCTTTTTCCCGATAGCACCTTCTTCACCTATCTGACTCTATACTGGAAATGGATAAAGATTGTGTGTATGACACACTGACTAGCAGCTGTCTTCAGTACTGTGGGTAACACAAATTTGGAACTTCACAACAAAAACAAAAACATGCGCATATCCCTGATTAGTTCTTAGGAAAGACAAGCTCTTTTATTCTTGACGGAATAATTGGAAGTAAAGTTGCCTGATGAGACACCTTTGGCAGCTTTACTTTGCGACAATGCTTGCAGAAAGCTAATCGCAAATGCTTTCCCGAATATTAAAAAATAACACATTTCATGAAGCTTTTGAAATCACTTCCATCCGGAAATGTGTATCAATCAGTCAGTTTGCCAAATTAACTTATTGAATAGCTCACCAGGAATACAAACAGCACACTGTGAATCATCTGCATATCTCTTCTTGAACAGGATATCATTTCTAATCAAATAAAGTTGTCAGTCGACAACGGTTATTGTGATCACTTCACCTCACCTTACTTCCTTCCATGACGGTTCCTTGTCTTGTCCCTAAACAATCTTTTCCAAAAATGCAACATTCTGTAATTATACGCTGCTGAAATATTTTTCGTTGACATCATTGTTTTCCTGACAAGAAATGTATACGATAGTGAAACCGATCTCTGTAAGATACAGCGCCTGCCTAGCTAAGTGACCACTCAGTTTTGCGCTCATTCAAAGTACAGTGATCTTTGGTCAGTATGAACCTTGGCCATCTGGCCAAATAAGGAACACCTAAATTTCTGAAAGACCCATACAATGGCAAGAGCCTTAAGGTCAGTCATAAAATAGTTGGGTTTGCCCTTTGTGATCACGCAGCTTGCAAAAGCAACAGCATGGTGCTTCACCACTCCATCTACTTCAAATTTCTGGAATAACTCAGCATGGAAACCCATCTTGCAGGTGTCTGAGCTTAGTTACTTAACCTCACGTAAGTATGGATGAGAAGGAATTGGAGCCTATAAAGGGAAGTGTTCTATACTCTCAAATTCTGTCTGCGACTGGGCATCCCATTCCAAGGAGTCAATGAACCGAAGTATGGCGTAGCCAGAATTGTCAAATTAAATAATGTTTCGTAAAAACAGATCAACACCAAAAATGAACAAATATGCTCACCTTAGGACGAGAAACGTCTCTGATTTAATCTGTTTCATCTGAACCAGGTAAACTGCCTAACACAGTCACAATGTGTCCAAGAAATTGCATTATTTTATCTGGATTAGGTGAAATCCCTGACACATTCAGAATGTATCCAAATTCTGATTTTTCCAAATTAACAGTTACAGTCCACACGGGACACGCGTGGCTGATGTGCACTGACCAGTTTTCGTCCAAAGCCCTGGGTGAGTTCATTCGTTTGTTCGGTAGGGGAGGCCAACAAGTGTTTTCCACGTTTTGACCAGTCGACGATGAGCGAATCGAGGCGCACAGCCTGCAATGTTTCTCAAACGATTTTACAGAAAGTACTCGGTAAAAATATTTCAGTTGTGATTTACTTATAGCCTTATATGTCAGGTTAATTATGCCCATCATCCATTAATGGTTATAGTTATTGTGATATTTATGCGGAAGTAAGACACTGCAAAATTCTGAAAATTTTGCAATGAAAAATAGAGGTCGCTATGATTTTGCTTTTGGTGCATATTGCATTTTATGCTGTCGCATGTGAAATATAGCTAACATATTGAATTTATCTTCAGAATTCGGGCCGGCCGGGGTGGCCGGCGGTTCTAGATGTTACAGTCTGGAACCGCGCGACCGCTACGGTGGTAAGTTCGAATCCTGCCTCGGGCATGGATGTGTGTGATGTCCTTAGCTTAGTTAGGTTTAAGTAGTTCTAAGTTATATGGGACTGATGACCTCAGACGTTAAGTCCCATAGTGGTCAGAGCCATTTGATTTTTTTAGACTTTGGTAGAGGTATCTATCCATCACCAATCTTGAGAAAATTGATCTGACATAGAACACTCATTTGCGACCGTACAGCGCCAACAATAAACACAGAGTGAAATATCGGCCACATTCCTCATATTTCATTGACAGTTTCACATATCTAAATGATATTTTGGCAAGTGATGGCACACAAGGAGTAGAGTATTTTATCATATCATGATTATGTAAAACTTCATTATGTAGCGTGTCATTCTACTAAATACAGACTTTTTCGATGAAAGAAGGTGGTTTTTAAGGCCCATCAATAGCTGGTGAAACGAGAAATGCTATGGGTCTCGTTTTTTGTACTGAAGATATGCTTTTTCTTATGCTGTTGACCTTAATTTTCTTCAGTTCCTCACTTAACCCTTTGTTGCCTGACGGTACTTAAAAGTACCAGTAAGTTTTGACTCTCATTATTTTCTCGTGGCGCTGTTTCGTGATCTGAGGGCCTGTCGGTACGTAACAGTAACTCCGATCTACTGTTTCATACATGTTATTGTGCAATACATAGACCTCTCTGGCGGTCAGAGCTTGAAATTGTTTTTCGCGCGCTGCTGTGAAAACAGAAGATTGTATGTGCTTGTTTCCATGGTGTTGCCTGAATTTGTGCGCAATTTATTGAAACTTCCGTTGAGTTTTCCATTGCACGTACTTATCTTCTTTGTTTTTTTATAATAGTTTGAAGCATTACGTTACATGTGAATGAGATAAAGTGGAAAATATAAGGCGGACTTATTAGTACCGTCAGGTTGTGTGAACACTTTATTGTAGCAACAATGCGTTACCTCTCACTAGTTGTTCTGTCCACTTTTTCTCACATAGAAATCGGTAAATACATTTGCTTGTGGAACAATTAGAGCAAACAGGAAAGGTTTGCCAGGCAATTTACCTAAAGAAATATGTCTAAATCAAATCACAGAGAGTCATGTTTAGACCTAACAGTATTTCAATGGAAGGATAATAAAGTAGTGTATTTTGCGTCAAACTTCCATGGCACTGAACAGAGCGTAGTGACAAGAAAACAGAAAGATGGAACTAGTATGACTATACCATGTCCAGTTATTGTATGTGATTACAATAGAAACATGGGTGATGTTGATCATGCAGACAGATTACGTTCAACTTACGGTCTTGACAAGCGATCAAAGAAATGGTGGCACCGTCTCTTCTGGAGAGCAACAGAAATTGCTTTTGTCAATGCTTACGTCATTTTCAGTGATCTACTGGGGCACTCCCACTGCTGGAATTCAGACGTACTGTGGCACTAGGGCTAATGAATGAACAGCAAGTGCCAAATCTCAAAAACAGAAACTCTCGTAAAGATGAAATAACTCTCCCAAAGAGAAGAAAGGATAACTTTCCTGTTCCGAAGGATGTACGTCTTGGCAACAGAGGAAACCATTTTGTAGTGTTCAGTTGTAAAAGAGGAAGATGCGAAATGTGTGCGAGAAATAAAATTCAGTCGTTACCACATTCACAATGTAGTAAATGTAAAGTGTATTTGTGCTGCAATGAGAAAAAGAACTGTTTCCTACAATTTCATTAGGTATCACTAAATATGTGATATGTATATACTGTCAAAAATGTGTAGCTAAGTTACTATGTATTGTGAAGTTGCTCTAGATTAAATCTATGTGAAATTTAAAAAAAATTCAGAAATATCATATTTCTGTTTATTAATTTTCTAATGTTAAAATATTTAATATTTATGTGGAATAAAGAAAAACTTATAAAAATTGGAGCATTTTTCTGCGCATGTTGTGATTTTGTCCATGGAGTCTGACGGTTCTTGTGAGTACCAGGAGAGAAAAAAGTTGTGAAAAATAAAATAAAATTTTACAAAAAATCCTACCGTCATCTGAGGCCACAATAGCATAAATTCTGCAAAGAAAATGTTAAAAAGTACATTTTTTCTTATGTCAGGAAACAAAGGGTTAATAAAAGTAATAAACCACAATTGTGTCTGCACAGCATTATGATGAGGTTAAACAGCATAAACTTCACTGTGTTTTGGCAGAAGAAGAAAATTTTAGAATGTCAGCCAGAGAAATGCGTACGTTTTATTCAAAATTCGGCACTCATGACGCTTCTCTGTAACCTTGAAATGGTTAACAAGCCAGGCGAAAGTAAATTGCTGCATTTTCGGCCGAATTCTTTTTAGATACGAACGGAACTGAGGTGACAATAGATCTTTTTGAATGGCCACCATGCAAGTGTAGGGGTGGAGGGGTCCCACCTAATATTTACAAAAAACGTGAGATTATGCTTTAGTCTAGAATGGCACTTCCCCTCCAGCTCTCGACATTTCCTCTACAACACCTGCCCATAACCCCCACCACTACCACTCTCCCCACGCTTGCCCTGCCGTTCTCACATCTAATGTCAATGGCATTCTACTTGGACTATACACTAAACTCATTGAAAATAATTAAAACTATTCAAAATCTCATTATCTTCCTCCCAAATTTCCTCTGAAATTAACATGTCATCAGCATATTTGGTCAACATCTCTCCCAAATATAGTGGAAGTATGCTATTACGACCTCTGATAAATGCAGGTAAACTGACATTCAACACAAAAGTAACCCACAAAACTGATAATAACAGCCATAATTTAAGAGTGCGATGAAATTCCTAACAGGAGGATGCAGTTCAATATGCCAGTAGCTTTCTCTTAGATCAACCGGACACAGAACCTTAATACCTTTAAAGACTTGCAACAACTCATCTAATGTCAAAAGTTACCAGTTTCTGTCAAAATAACTATATTAGTCTCCCTTGAACCCAGCACCAACCTAATACGACCTCACTCCTATGTGATTACTAACAAAAAATTATCATATGAACTGACACCACTCTCTGGGGCAACATTTCAGTTTCTGCTTCAGCTTTCTCTTTGTAAATTTCTAGTGTTGCATATAGCCTGACAAAAAATCTCTTACGTTCCTTAACCTTGAAGTGATTCGCAAATCCCTTAATAGCATCTAAGTACTCATAAAACACTGAAGAATGAGGACACATTACCTCAAAAACTTTCTTTTCATTATCTCCTCTCCCACTGCAACATATTCAATTTCGTTCTTATACCTTGTTCGGCACAAAGGTTCTTGATTCTTCTAATCATCTACTTGCAAATAAAGTAATTCTCAATATATACTCACTCATGATGCAAAAATGCTGACAGTATCATAGATTCAAAACCTCTTGTCAAAGGTCTACCCTCTCCTGTTCCGTTTCTCAGACTTCTATAAGGGGCGTTTAAAAAGAAACGAGCCAGAGGCTTAACTACAGAAACCAATACCTGTATGTTAGACGTATTGACCCTGGCTGTTGAGACACTTGTCCCACTGACACAAGGAGGTGAATGGCTGTCTCATAAAATTCCCTGGGCTGCAATGTTAACCAGTTCCGCACGTACAGCTGGACGTCGTCATCTGACGTGAATAGTTTGCCCCTCAGAGACTTTTTAAGGGGACGAAAAATGGCGTAATTACAGGGAGAGGTCCGGGCTCTATTGAGGGCGGCCGATAATCTCCCATTTGAATTTCTGCAGGAGAGTCGCGACTGTGTTGGCCGTGTGATGCTTTCCATTGTTGTGGAGCAGAATGACCCCACGGGTGAGACTGCCTGGTCGTTTTGATTTGATCGCTTGGCGAAGGGTGGTCAAGGTTTGTGAGGAACGCTGAGCATTCACTGTTGTCCTGTGCTGCAGGAAGTGAATCAGAAGGGGGCCGTCTTGGTCAAAGAAGAACGCCAGCACAACCTTTCCTGCGCTCGTGTGGATGGCCTTGGCTTTCTTGGGTGGTGGTGACCCTGGATGCTTCCATTGGAGACTTTGTCGTTTTGATTGTGGTTCGAAGTGATGACACCATGACTCATCTCCAGCCACCTCTCGCGCCAGGAACGCATTCCCCTCCCGAGCATAGCGATGCAGATGAGCAAGACAGTGGGCCATTCGACATGCTTCCTGGTGTGGTTGAAGACTGTGGGGCACCCATTGGGCACACACTTTGCACATGTACAGTCGTTCCTTCATGATGGTGTGATCACTGTCGACGCTCAGTCCGACCACGGCGGCTATGGCTTCCAATGTCACTCGACGGTCCTGGGTAATGAGTGCATCCACCAGCTGGACGACGTCATTAGTAATGCAGTGTGGTGCTCCAGACCGTGCATCATCGGCTAACGACAGCCGTCCTTCCCTGAAGCGCTTGTGCCACGCCTTGACGCTTGCTGTGTGACATTCGTCGATGAATGTCCGCTCCTTCTACTCCTTCCGCTATCAGAAAACGAACAACACCTCTTTGCTCTTCTGTTGGTGCCTCCATGTCACTGTTTGCAATGCGACTGGCAGCGTTGGACCATTGATGCATGCTGCTGCTAGCTCTGTATAGTCACGTGACGTGCACTTGTGCCCTCTGGAGATAGGCTGTGAAGTTCCACGTTCTCGTCGGAACCACACTTCGTTACACACGCCACGATGTTACCCTCCTGTCACCGGTTTGTGCATTCCAGACTCAGGATCATTTCTTTTTGAACTCCCCTTATAGTAAATAATTACACTACTGGTCATTAAAATTGCTACACCACGAAGATGACGTGCTACAGACGCGAAATTTAACCGACAGGAAGAAGATGCAGTGATATGCAAATTATTAGCTTGTCAGAGCATTCACACAAGGTTAGCGCCGGCGGCGACACCTACAACGTGCAGACATGAGGAATGTTTCCAACCGATTTCTCATACACAAACAGCGTTGCCTGGTGAAATGTTGTTGTGATGCCTCGTGTACAGAAGAGCAATGCGTACCATCACGTTTCCGACTTTGATAAAGGTCGCATTGTAGCCTATCGCGATTGCGACCCGTGTTACGACCCGTGGCTGTATCCTTCATTCTGTCCCTGCGAAACCCTACATTTCAGCAGGATAATGCACGACCGCATGTTACAGGTCCTGTACAGGCCTTTCTGGATACAGAAAATGTTCAACAGCTGTCCTGGCCAGCACATTCTCCAGATCTCTTCCCAATTGAAAACGTCTGGTCAATGGTGGCCGAGCAACTGGCTCGTCACAATACGCCAGTCACTATTCTTGATGAACTGTGGTATCGTGTTGAAGCTGCATGGGCAGCTGTACCTGTACACGCCATCTAAACTCTGTTTGGCTCAATGACTATGCGTATCAAGGCCGTTATTACGGCCAGAGGTGGATGTTCTGGGTACTGATTTCTCAGGATCTATGCACCCAAATTGTGTGAAAATATAATCACATGTCAGTTCTAGTATAATATACTTGTCCAATGAATAGCCCTTTATCATCTGCATTTCTTCTTGGTGTAGCAATTTTAATGGCTAGTAGTGAATTTATAAACAGGGCTACTCAAGAGACGTGAATAACACATGAAAACTGTTCCACAGTGTTAACCCAGACTAGCAGAGCAAGTAACATATAGCAGCAACACAACAATTTTACTCTGCAATATTCACTTATCTTCACAGTTATTGAAAAATTAGACGTGTGCCTATTAAAAATCAATGCAAGAAATTTAAATCGGACCCAGCTCCGTATGTGGCGCGACTGTAATTTCTTATCAGCTCAGGTGTTGCCCATTGATAAAAATTCTGACACCTCATATCTCTGGAGTGTATCGCAGCCTGTTCCATAGATTCATTCTTTTACTTGTTCGATTAAGTCGCCATGAAGCAGCTGACTTCGCTACTGAATTGTTCAAATTTCTAGGTGTTCAGATAGACAGAAAACTGTCGTGGGAAGCCCACAATCAAGATCTTGTTCAAAGACTTAATTCTACCATTTTTACTACTCGAACGGTATGTGAAGTAAGTAATCGTTCGACACGAAAATTAGTTTACTTTGCTTATTTTCATTCGTTTATGTCATATGGTATTATATTTTGTGGTAATATATCCTTTTACAATGGTAAGTCTTCCCATTGTAAAAGGATATTTTTGGCTTAGAAACAGGTGGTTCGGGCAATAAGTGATATTGGTTTGTTCACCTCTTGTCAATCCCCGTTCATTAGTCTTGGTATTTTGACATTGGCCTCTTAATATACATATTCTTTTCTGTAGTTTCTTGTTAACAATATCAGCTTATTACCAAGAGTAAGCAGCTTTTGCTCAGTTTATACTAAGCAGGAATGAAACCTGCATCTGGATCGGACTTCCATAACTCTTATGCAGAAATGTGTGCAGTATACTGCTGCATCCAATTTCAATAAGCTACCACAAGAAGTCAAAAATCTTAACAGTTATCCAAGCACTTTCAAATCGAAACTGAAGAATTTCCTCATGGGTAACTCCTGTTGAGGAATTCATTAAAAATTAAGCTAATTCTTATGTTATAAGTAGATTGCGTTTACTTAAACATATGGCTTGTGTTTTTTTTGGGGTTCATAAACATTTTATTTTTATCTGTTATTATTTTATGTTGTAATTTCAAGTACTGACAGGTTCCATGACCTTGGAGATTTGCTCCTCAATTTGCTCCTACGGGACTTGATGTGTAAATAAATAAATAAATAAATAAATAAATGACATCTCCCTGTCGTAGATCTCTACACGGTAGAGTGGAATGACAGATGAACGTGTAGAGCTGTGCTAGGCTTTGAGTTTGCATCAAGTCCATCGCTACATGAGCCCACACACAAGCTCTCTGATGTATCATAACAGTACATAGACTTGTTCCTAGACTACAAGTTTTTAATCTGCACCACCGACTGAGCCTCATCTATGTACGATGTGAGTGTCACTGTACTTTTCATGATATTCCTATCCAAAATGCATGTTTGCAGATCATCTGGAGGAGGGGAATTCTTAGGATTTTTAAGTAGGCTGGTGTATAGGACATGCAAATGTCCTTATATAAAATCAAACAACGTTTGGTTATGCAGAAAAAATGAACAGATACATTTGGAAAATATCAAAAAACATGGAAAAATGACACGAAATCGGCAAAAATCGAGGAAAACCTGGTATATTTACGACAAACTGATGGGAAATTACCTCAAATTGAGGAAAATACGACAAAATATGCAAAATCGTCAAAAGACTTGTACAATTACCAAAATTGACTAAGAATATACAAAATTAGGAAAAAAGTACCACAAAACGAGTGGAATGATATAGGTTGGGGGTACCAGGACACTCAGGACTGAGAAAAGCTTAAGAACTATGCTCTGACGGTATTCTCTTTTAACCCTGCCCCTCCGCCTGTAAACAATGTGGGTTTTGATAATGCATAATTCAACGAAGTATTACACGGAGGTGTCATAATAAAGCATGCAAAACATGTCTGTCCTAATCTATAACTGTGTTCTCACACATGAAGTCGAATATAGACACAGGTATTACCGAATTACAGCTGCTTCTCACACACAATGTTATTCCGTATGTATAAAGGAGATGAATCAATGGGTTTATCAGACTTAAGTCATCCCCGTAGGGTCCTGTAGGACAGTGGAGCAATGTCACATATACCACCTTTAATAATGTGACGGGGGTATAATCGAGAGACACATTGCCATATTGTCCTACACATGAGGAAAACTACTTAATATCAGACCAAGACACCTTTGTGCAAGAGGAATGTTACCAGAGCTGTGGTAATGTTGCAGTAAACAACAATAAAGCTGGTACATATCCTTTGACTACTGATTGTGATGCTTACTCCATCATAAGGAGCTGCTACTTGCTTGTGTGCGCTTTCGTGCAGCAAGGCGTGGGTGGTACCTCAATGTATCAGCTATTACAACTATTCATGTCCGTTTTTCCCCGCTCTGTTTCCTGGTGAGACATAGTTGCATCCATCAAAACCAATACTGCTACTACTAATGATAAACATGACTGACATGGAAAGTCTGATTGAGGGTACGTACATTTCCAATTTAAAAATACGTATAAAATCCATTAATTTCCTAAGAGACAGAACACCAGTCTCCTGACTTCGTTTTAGCTGGTTTATAAGCAGCTCGAGCAGCGGACATGCACTGACAATGCCTTCCTAGGGCAACAGAATAGTGTAGAAGAAAATAGTTTTATTGTTTTGAAATTTGTCACTATAGCGATTGGGTTAGGGCATTTGCCGTGTGGTTTTATGTCTGATGACGGACTCATATATCCTGCATTAGAGTATTAAGAGCGTTGCTTTCTGCACGATTAATATTTCACAAATCATATGGTTTTAACATTGTAGCATTTTTAAGTGCAGAACCGTGTAACTGTAGGAGTGTCTGTTAATGCTCTGTAATAATTTCTCTTACGCTGGTGCCTTCCTGGTACTGACTCCAGACAGTGGAATAATTCTTCAGAATTGATAACGCGATTGATTCACGTGAAATTTTTAAAATTCCGTCCATCTGGATTTCCATCATGTGTAAACCATGTGTTTATTCTTAACTGTCTATCACTGCAGCACTCCTACGTCTATTATACAGCGATAAGAGGTGCTACCCTAATTGAAACGCACACATCTGGAGATATGTCGTGCATGTAGATGGTTGCCCTGAGTAAAATTGATGTTACAGGGAGGATTGGTCAAGTCTAATGTGGGATGGACCTGTCAATCTCCAATTTTATCCTTCGAATGCGAGAATACACTGTGACGCCAATCCATAGAGGGAAAGATAACCAGTTTTAATCATAAATTGTGCACTATGATTGATGTACTGCAAATAAGTATATAATTGTGTCAGTATAAGACACTGTCTGGTATACTTTGGTGTATATGGCCGAATGGAGATACTGCACAGTCGCAATCTAGTATATGCTACTTGAATAGTAGTGGAGGTGATTTAGCAATGATGCAGAATTTGGGAAGCATTCTGCCACATCATCGGTTGGAGTTGAAATTAAGGAGCAACTGGTAAAATTCTTAAATTAATCACACTATCAACTGCAGTGTTTAATACAGTACATCATCCCATACCAACGGTGTCTTTCTCATACCATCTGTCTGATGGTATGCTGCTGATTACCACATAATGATAGACAGGCATCAACTTGGTTGAGACATAGAGAGCCTTGGCAGAAAAGTAGATATCTGCTGCTTGTCGCTGTGGAGCATGAGATTAAATGTACAGGTCATCATCTTCAAACAGTTGTTTGCAGGCATACCTAAATGATGCAGATTCACATGTTTTTTCTTTCCATCAATAAGAAAATGGTACCTCTTTTTTTCTACTACCTCACTCATGGTGTGAACGGCACGTTCCGGAAATGGTCAACACTGAAACATTAATCACTGTAAAATTAGAAAACAATGCTCTTAAAAAATAAGGTTCAAATGGCTCTGAGCACTATGGGACTTAACATCTGGAGTCATCAGTCCCCTAGAACTTAGAACTACTTGAACCTAACTAACCTAAGGTCATCACACACAACCATGCCTGAGGCAGGATTCGAACTCGCGATAGTAGCGGTCGCGCGGTTCCAGACTGAAGCGCCTATAACCACTCGGCCACAGCGGCCGGCAATGATCTTCAAAACAGAACACGGAGACATCCACTACCTCATCACTGTGGAAGATGAGATTAACTGTACAGGTCATCACCTTCAGATAGCTGTTAGAAACACTCTACAATGCCGCAGGCTCTTCCAGTTTCCATATGTTGCAAAGTCTTCCACATTCTTGTCAGTGAGAAATGTCATGTCTGTGTTTCATTTCTACAAATCTGTGTATTGTGGAACCTGCATAGTTTACACGATGCGATGCTCAACTTTCTGTGAGAGCCAATCGATCAAAATATGTTAATGCCAGTTTAGCTCCTGACACTGTCCTCGAAGTCATGGTAGAAAAACAACGTGTAAAGTGATGTACAGAGCTGTAGTCATACACTGCATGGATGCATTAGAGCTGAAAAAACAATGTTTTAAACTGATTATGACCGAACAATACAGGAACCCTCCCTTGTGATTGAAGGTCTGTTGGATAAGATCATTTTCCAGTACCATTGATAAAAATTTACGCACATCTGTGCAAGCAGCTTTGACCACTGGTGACCTGCTCCAGTGGAGCGGCACATGTATATGTAATATGCTCCATATCAACACACAGACAGTATTTGTTTTTCAGTATATTGGAAGAGATAGATGCAGTAATATCTTATAAGAGGTTCCATTACAAGGGGCAGTATAGCTGGTTAGATAGTTCTCTCCAAAATACACCGATTTTGCTCATAAAACTGATAGAAATGGGCTGTATCTGTCTTCATGGGATCATTACTGTTTTCATTATCATTGTCACCACTGCATGTTTAAAAGTAGGTATTACCGGAAGTACTATGTCATTTCATACTTCATAACCTCTAATTATAAAGTAGACACCACTTGAGTTATACCTCATTATGGAACCTAGAAATGATAGTGTTTCTTCCCGACATGTGAGAAACTTGTGTGAAGCAGGCTGTGATGATCAAATTACTTGCAAAACTAGAACGCAGGAATCTGCTGTATGATAGAAACTTTACACACATATCGGTAGAGGTAAGTTCTGGATCAAAACTGTCAAATGTAAGCATGCAGGCAGTATTTGATTTCGATGCATTGGAAGAAAAAGATACAGTAAAGTCTTATAGTAGGTTCTATTTGTTTTGTAAACGCTACTGTGATACAGCATTGTATTAGTAAAACAGAACCTGTCAATATGTTCAAAACATGAATGTCCTCTTGAATTATTGTTCGTTGTTGTCAAACGTAAAATAATTGTGTTTTTTTCAAGATGTGATTAAATGGTGTGAAAAATTGTATTCTGTAATGTTATTTCACGTGTCTGAAATGTCTGTGATACACATGTGCATGACTGTTTATTTATGGACACTGATTTGAACGCGAAAGACACTCTCAGTCCGTGTAATTTGTCCATCAAACTGACAGAAATTCCTTAACATAGATGTGTTTTCTTCGGAGTTAAAATCCTCGCTTTTTCTTTACTCTGATGACGCTTTAGAAATAACGAGTATATTCTATGGTGATCGGTATTTTTCGCATCAAAGTAGTGGAAGCTTTTCTTCCCAGTTTTATGCAGGCTGGACATATACAGGAGATGTATAGCTCGACCTAAGAATTTTGGTCATCTGTAATGTAGCAGTGCACTTCGTTGGAGGAGATGCGAATTGCATCCTGCAGTTGAAGTAATAGCTATACCGATTTTGCTCACAAAACTAAAAGCAAAGGGGCTGCGCCTATTTTTGTGGAAAGAGGACATGTTTACCATTTTAATAGATGCTCGATTATAGGAGCTATGATGACGTCAAATACAGTTGTTACAGTGTAGTGTTTCCCCTCAGAATATTGGGCAACAGAGCGTGCATGGTTACTTCATGCTTTTGTGTTGGTGAAGGACCATTACATCAAACCGGTCAGTGACCATGGCGAGCTCATTCACTGGCGGAAGGCTCAAAATGATTCAAATGGCTCTGAGCACTATGGCACTTAACATCTGAGGTCATCAGTCCCCTAGAACTTAGAACTACTTAAACCTAACTAACCTAAGGACATCACACACATCCATGCCCGAGGCAGGATTCGAACCTGCGACCGTAGCGGTCGCGCGGTTCTTGACTGAAGCGCCTAGAACCGCTCGGCCACAGCGGCCGGCCACTGGCAGAAGGGCGGTAGAAAAATCGCGAGGTGTTTGGGCTAGCAGTTGACTGTTTGAAAACTCTGTGTCTCCACCGTACATGCAAGGAGGGCGGGAGGGAGGGAGGGGGAGCGATGAGGGAAGGTAAGAGGACCTCTAATTTCGGCAGTTTGTGATTGTATCTCAAGGAGAACACACATTCAGCTGCCACCCATCTGCAGTCTTTTGGGTTGACGATTATCCCCAGTACATGTGTTACATTATGACCCATTCATTACGAGTGCTGGTTTTTTCACGACAGTTTCGATATGTAATTAGAACACTGAAACATTTTCCGTCAGTTGCAGTAGCGTGTTTTGGTTTCAGTGACCTGGACTGCAGCGTGAGGCGTCTGTAGCGAACTCCGATATAAAACAGTGACAGATACAGTCCTCAGTTGTATTTTTACAGGTTACACTTATTGAACTCCTTTATGTCCAACACCAGTATCTCACGAGTTGAAAATATTCCCTACCCCCCTCCCCCCCGCCACAAAAAAATAAAAAATGATAGTACCTCACACTCCAACCTCTTTTTTCCCACAAGCCTGTAGATGAAGGGTAGAATTTGAGTGCATCAGCCACTAGTTTCGAGTGGTACTGTGAAGTTTTCCCAGCAGGCTAACACCAGTTGTATGGTATCATCAATTTCTGAACTGTATTGCGACTTTAGGCAGTTCTTGTGTAGCGCTATGGGTATATTTGTGTAATTAGGACTGATATTTATGATTAATTACATAATTAGGACTGATCTTTACTTCAGTTTCCCAACGAAAACAAATAAAGCACACTAACCTAACCTTCCTCTCCTTCATCTGGACAGTTTGCAAGTGATGTAGGGGTGCACTTGGGCTTTCCATCCAGAAGGACATGGTTCGAGTACAGGAAACAGCACATTTCCCGCCAATTTCCGGGTGGGTGGTGTGGTGGGATCTGAGCGCATTCCTTGGACAAAGAAATTCCCACCAAAATTCGAAATTATTGCAAAAATTCGAAATTGCCGCCAAAATTCGAAATTTCTGCCAATAGTGTAGGTGATGGAATGGGTGAGGGACAGGGAAGCTACTTGCAGGCTGAGGTAAACACATGATGTCATCTGGGGATGGGGGTGGGGGTGGATGTACGTATGTGGGGGTGGGTGGGAATGAAGCTAGTTGATTGATCAATTTAATTCATTTGCTTAGAAGTTTGACAGCAATTTGATTTGAAAACTTCGCTGACACTGTCATCTCCCTACTACTAACGTGGAGTGAAAGAGTGAGAAATGAAGATGTTAGGAAGCAACTTGGAAAAGAAGAGTTGAATGACAGAACTTGGAAGAGTAGGGGAAATCGAAAGATTAGCAAAATGAATTATGGAGGCAAAGTTTGAGGGCAAGAGTAACACAATGAGCGAGATGGACTGACTCGATCAAGACCAGTATAAGGAGGTGGAATCTAGACCGGAACAAATGTTATAGAAGAGAAAGTACCATAGATAACGCAGTCTGGCCAGAAACTAGATAAAGAGAAACGAAGACGGAGACAAACTGATATGGATGTAATTAAGGATTCTTCAACAGAGCGTAAATGACAGCTAAAGTTAATTAAATTAACTCATTTTTCTGAATATTAAGATTTTTGTCTGTTACAACATTGGGAAGTTCCACGTATCAAAAACGTACCTGCGATCCAAAGGTTAACATCTACGATTTCGTTTAAAGTGCACAATAACAAAAAACTATGGGTTCATTTTACTGTGAGACACTATGTTTCCGTTGATAATTTGAAGACCTTGCCTCTTATGGATTTGAAATATTTCCGTTGATAATTTGGAGACCTTGCCTCTTATGGAATTGAAATATTTCAGTATGAATCAATTTTCTAATTTAATATTTTGAAATAAATAGCAAACTTCTTTAGATTTTGAAGTAAATATCGCTCACTGTGCACTGCACATATTTCTTTCGTTCATGTTACGTAACATCATCATGAGTATAAAGATTGTTTAATCTGCACTGTCTTCAGGTGGACTGGCATCCTTTCTGGGACTACAAAAATTATCTAGTTTTTCTTTCGCACTATGTTACTTGCGACTGCGCTTTTTTACTAAATTGCGCTATAATTCGTTTGGAAGGAGAAAGTTATCTGCCAGGCAACGATTTGTATACTTTCGTCCACAATTTTGGAAGAGACTGTTTTATTTACTAGACCTTCTATTTATACACTTACAAGTTAACAATTCTCGACAATGAATCATTTCCCGCGATAGCGCGCGTTGTGTGATATGAATATTTACATATTTTAAGAGAGTTAACTGTAAGAAAACTAGTGGACGTGTAGATAAGTATAGGGACGTACAGTGGCATAATAGTAAACGACAAGGTGAGCACGCATTTTCTTGAAATACAAGTGATAAAATGCGATATACTATCTGTCCTTCTACGACAAACGCATTCGTGGATGGTGTATTAGAGCTAGAAAAGTATGAACAGTGTGTCGCGCACCGAACCAGTCACTGCACGGCCATACGCGGAACCGCAGCGATGCGAAACCTTGCTCACCAAGATGATTCCATTGCTTTGCAGGTACGGCCAAAATAGTTTACTCGCTTCATTTTGCATTATTGTATGGGAAATTTTAGGAAGGATCTGCCTTATACTAACGTCACGCCGATGTTTTAGCTTTATCAATAATAAGCCTCCAGTCCCAAATTATTTAATGAATCAAACTCCCTTGCATTGTTAATGTGTTTAAAATGTGACACCATTCATGTAAAACATTTGTGGTTGATAATTATGTTAGATTGTATTAATTACAGTATATTAACCGACAGAGAATGAAAATATATGGAAAAAGTTTGAAACAATTTCGAAAGTCTGTTAGCAGGGGCAAATTACTCTCATTATCAAACAATGAATGAGTATATTGTGAGTAATTTCTGCTCCGTTTTTCTCGCGTCTTCTTGTTTATGAAGCGACACCTTCTGAACTACGTGTAGTACAGTGATGTAGTTTTGCAGATACAGTCAGCGACAAAACTCCTGAGGTCATCGGCCGCTAGGCTTACACACTACTTAATCTAACTTAAACAAACTTACGCTAAAGATAACACAAACACCCATGGCAGAGGGAGGACTCGAACCTCCGATGGGTGTGTACTTTTACAGTAATAGGTTACGCTGTATAACCAGATGGCTATTGAGAGTGAATGTTTCTAGTTGCGAATGTCGTAATGTTAACTCAAAATTAATTAGGATTTGGCAGTTGAAATGGTGTCCTAGATGTGACAGTAAATTGAAATTTTTATTAGATTACTTTCTCTCATTTACTAGGTAGTACAAAATGAAACTAGAAAATAATTTCTTGCGTCCAGTAAATACGTTTAGTGCGGCTAGTGTTAACTACAGCTTCTCTAGATGACTAGCATCGATAGTTTTCTTCAGGGAAACGTGTGTTGCATGAGAAGACCAGTGGAAGGTGAGTAGAACATTCTTGTGTAAAGAACCAGACTGGACTGTTACAGGTGGTTGCTTCAGAACGTACTACGAATGACCATCTTCCCAAGGTCCCCTGTCCACTAGTGGAGTTACTCTGGTCATTCTAATATCCCATTATTCTACTAGGACGATGGTTACGTCAGAACATAGTAGAAGAGAACATCGTTTCAGGCACTTGCTAGAGTTCACTAGAGCAGGACTCTACGTCATTCCAGTAGACCATTATACTTCTTGGCTGATGGCTGCATAAAAAAAGGAATAGAAGTGAGTATATTCTCAAGGCAGCTACTAAAGTCCACTAGTTGTTGGTGTGTAGCCCACTGCTTCTTGCCGGATGGCTGCTTCAGAACGAAATTAGAGTGAGCGTTGTCTCAAGGAACTTACTGCAGTCCACTAGTAGGAGCACTCTTGTTATTTTAATAGGTTATGCTTTATGGTCAAAGGCTATCTCAGAACCAGCGGTACTTGACAGCACCTCAAGGATACTGCTAGGGCATTGTAGTACGTGGACTGCACTTATTTTAATAGCCCATCATCTTTCTTGGTCGACGGCTGTGTCAAAACGTAGTATGTGTGTGCATCTTCTCCAGGCACCCATTACAGTCCGCTGGTAGGAGAACTATTACTTCGAATAACCCCTAGTAGATATTTGCTATAGTGATCACTTCGATCATTACCTGCATGTAGGTGATCACTATAGCAAATATCTATTAATACCAGTATTGTTAACCTCTATTTTGATTACAACCAAGGTAGATTCTTCCTACATGTCGGTGAAGGGCCTGAAGATAGCGTAGTAAAACACTGAAACTGGTTGCCAAATAAATAAGGCTGAAATTTGACGGCTGAAAGGTGTTTAATTTGACTTCCTAAAACTATGTAATATGAAAGTCACTGTAATCCGTTACACGGTCTACATGAGGATCATGTTTGAAAACTCGCAGAGTTCCTCTTCAGCAAAGGAATGAATGACTTGCTTGCGAAATTGTGTGTCATAACAGTACGGAATAGCCCATGAGCTGATGATGTTAAATATATTCGTCTATCTGTTACATTTGTATTATGTATATGTCAAAGGAGTCCGTGTCACAGACATCTACTATATTAGTGTCAACAACATTACCCTACGACTACGAATAAATATCGTATAAATGTAAAGATTTTAGTCTGTATGTACACTAAGTGATGAAAAGTATCCGGACACCTCCAAAAAACTACGTTTTTCATATTATACTACTATACACTGCCAGCTACTCCGTATCAGCGACCTCAGTAGTCATTAAACATCGTGGGAGAGCAGAATGGGGCGATCCGCGGCACTCACGGACTTCGAACGTGGTCAGGTGATTGGGTGCCACTTGTCTCATACGTCTGTACGCGACATTTCCACCCTCCTAAAAAGCCCTATGTCCACTGTTTCCGATGTGATAGTGAAGTGGGAACGCGAAGGGACACGTACAGCCAAAAGAGTGCAGACCAACCTCGTCTGTTGAATGACAGAGACCACCGACATTTGAAGAGGTTCGTAATCTGTAATAGGCAGTCATCTACCCAGGAAATCCAAACACAGAAATTCAAAACTGCATCAGGATCCACTGCAAGTACTATGACAGTTAGGCGGGAGGAGAGAAAACTTGGATTTTATGGTCGAGAGGCTGCCCATAAGTCACACGTCACGTCGGTAAGTGCCAAACGACGCCTCGCATGGTGTAAGTAGCGTAATCATTGGACGATTGAACAGTGGAGAAAGGTTGTGTGGAGTGACGAATCACGGTACACAATGTGGCGATCCGATGGCAGGTTGTGCGTATGGCAAATGCCCGGTGAACGTCATCTGCCAGAGTGTGTAGTGCCAACAGTAAAATTCGGAGGCTGTGGTGTTATGATGAGCTCGTGTTTTTCATGGAAGGGGCTTGCGCCACTCATTGTTTTGCGTGGCGTATTACAGAACAGGCCTACATTGATCTTTTAAGCACCTTCGTGCTTCCCACTGTTAGAGAGCAATTCGGGGATGGCAACTGCATCTTTCAACACGATCGAGCACCTGTTCATAATGCGTGACCTGTGGCTGAGTGGTTACACGACAGTAACATCCCTGTAATGGACAGGTCTGCGCAGAGTGCTGACCTGAATCCCATAGAATACCTTTGGGATGTTTTGGAACGCCGACTTCGTGTCAGGCCTCACCGACCGCCATCGATACCCCTCCTCAGTGGAGCACTCCGTGAAGAATGGGCTGCCATTCCCCAAGAAACCCTCCAGCACCTGATTGAACATATGCCTGCGAGAGTGGAAGCTGTCATAAAGGTTAATGGAGCGTCAACACCATACTGAATTCTATCAATACCGATAGGGGGCGCCACGAACTTGTAAGTCATTTTCAGCCAGGTGTCCGGATACTCTTGATCACATAGTGTATTTAAATAACCATTAGCTGTCGGAATAAAGTTGTCGTAATTTTTTGCTTACGAGCTATACCTACTGTATTTATATTTTGAATGTGAGTACAGACTACTATACACAATTGCATAGTGCTAAAATTTCTGTATATACGAAAATGTAGAAGAATAGCATAATTAGTGAAGCAGAGAACAGATATAAATCGTTATAATATTTTCAGCATGTAGAAGCTTTACAAGATCAGTGAAAAACGGAAGTCGTAAATATGTGACTAAAATACATTCAGTAGGGAAATCCATACTTTCAAAAAAGTGCTTATAGAGTTGTGCACCTATCTGGTGAGAGGAACCATTGTAAGACAGAATGGGTGGGGGAAGACTGAGATTATAAAACATGGGTGGCTGATTTCGTGGTACACAGTGGGAGTGGTGAATACATATATCGTTATGAATAAATGCGCTCTTAAATTGAGACCCAGCCCGAATATAACAACTAGTCCGACCAGACCAGTCGTTAATTGTAGAGTCATGCCTAGTAATCTGAACGGTTCTTAAATGGAGTGAAATAACTGCACGTTACTATATTTTCAAACGAAATGTTTCTTACAAAACGCAGATCTTATCAAACTAACTGAAAATATTAAGTCTTCTCGTTAGAAGTAGGTAGTCTGTATAGCAATTTTCCCAAAGAAGCAGCTACTGAAATCATAAGAAAAACTTATTGAAGTATAAGGAAGTAACTGAACTTCTACAGATAATTTTTTTCTTTCAGATACTTTGTGTCCCACACTAACGTATACAAGCAAACATGAAAACTGGATGACGGGTGATATCTAGCTGAGACACTGGTGAGACGAGCGCGACTCGTGTTCGTGAACTTTAATACTTGACATCTTGTCTTTGCGGTCCTGCCGCCCCGTTCCTTATCTGATTTTCTGGCGTCACTGAGTTGCTGGCCTGCCTGCCCGTGAGTGGCAACAGCAGCGGTATCGATAAGCGCTCTGTCGTACTATCTTTGGAGCGACCGCAAGTATTTCAGGGTCGTTGTCTGCGGGAGTTCAGTCAGGAGACAGCGACAGTGAGGTCCGGACAGCCAGTACTCGCCGACTGCTGGCGACACACAATGCACTGTCCGACGGAAGGAGACTGGAGTGGTGACGACCGTTGTTTGGTCGTTCGGTCGGTCGTCTCATTGGGCGACGTGTATTTCGTCTTCTGACCGTTTCTGGGCCCTCGTCAGTTGGTCATCTTGCGGGACGTGGGTCGGTTCCTGGAGTTGAGTCAGGATGGAGCTTCAGAGAGCTCCGGACAGCCAAGACTCGCCTGAATCTTCCTGACACACATGACGTGGGTGGGAACGACTGAGCGGTTATTTTAATGCTGTTTGCGTCCTGGAATAGGCAGTCGGTCGGTTGGGGCAGAGCAGTGAGGAAGTCTCTGCGGAGAGGGCATTAGCTTTGTGTTCCGCAGTGTGTTTTGCCTCGCCGTGTTGATGCTGTCCGATAGGGCGTGTAGTTCGACAGATATTGGTGTTTCTTCATATTTTCAGTGGTTGTTGTGCCTTGTCTGTTTTTAGACGCCAATATTTGAAGACGTAGTGCTTCTGTCCTAGCTGACATTTTCCTTTATCGTTCCGTTGGTGGGTTGGAAGGGAATTCAATAGGTTGTTTGTCGGACCTTGAGCCGTCCCTGGGTCGGGTTCCCATCCAATTATTTAACCTTACTTTTGGCTGCCTGTCTCACCTAGAATTATGTTAGAGTTACCTCCTCAGGCCGACCCTTGGAACACTTCTGAGCGCCACTGCGCTACATCTACATCTACATATACTATACATACATACTCCGCAAGCCACCTGTCGGTGTTTGGCGGAGGGTACTTTGAGTACCTCTATCGGTTCTACCTTCAATTCCAGTCTCGTATTGTTCGTGGAAAGAAAGATTGTCGGTATGCCTCTGTGTGGGCTCTAATCTCTCTGATTTTATCCTCATGGTCTCTTCGCGAGATATACGTAGGAGGGAGCAATATACTGTTTGACTCCTCAGTGAAGGTATGTTCTCGAAACTTCAACAAAAGCCTGTACCGAACTACTGAGCGTCTCTCCTGCAGAGTCTTCCACTGGAGTTTATCTATCATCTGCGTAATCATTACTAAATGATACTGTAACGAAGCGCGTTGCTCTCCGTTGGATCTTCTCTATTTCTTCAATCATCTGGTATGGATCCCATACCGGTGAGAAATACTCAAGCAGTAGGCGAACAAGTGTACTGTAACCTACTTCCTTTGTTTTAGGATTGCATTTCCTTAGGATTCTTCCAATGAATCTCAGTCAGGCATCTGCCATACCAACGATCAACTTTATATGATCACTCCATTTTAAATCACTCCTAATGGCTGCTGACAGATAATTTACGGAATTAACTGCTTCCAGTTGCTGACCTGCTATATTGTAACTAAATGATAAAGGATCTTTCATTCTATGTATTCGCAGCACATTACACTTGTCTACATTGAGATTCAATTGCCATTCCCTGCACCATGCGTCAATTCGTTGCAGATCCTCCTGCATTTCACTACAATTTTCCCTTCTTACAACCTCTCGATATAGCACAGCATCATCCGCAAAAAGCCTCAGTGAACTTCCGATGTTATCCACAAAGTCATTTATGTATATTGTGAACAGCAACGGTCCTACGACACTCCCCTGCAGCATACCTGAAATCACTCTTAATTCGGAAGACTTCTCTACATTGAGAATGACATGCTGCATTCTGATATCTAGAAACTCTTCAACCCAATCACACAATTTTTCTGATAGTCCATATGCTCTTACTTTGTTCATTAAATGACTGTGGGGAATTGTATCTAACGCCTCGCGGAAGTCAAGAAACACGGCGTCTATCTGGGAACCCGTGTCTATGGCCCTCTGTGTCTCGTTGTTTTAGATTGTGATTTTCTTTTGGTCTGAAGTACTGTGCGAGGCTTTCAGCCGTCTATTAGTTTAGCTTGTTTTAATTTTAAAATAAGGCCTTCAGCCTACTTAAACTGAGCTTTCTAGATTGATTTGTTTAAAACTAATTTTAAGAAGGAGATTTGGCACCATTTTTAATCTTTGTTGTCCAGGCCTTAAGCATTGAGTTGTTCAATGTTCAGTATGTGGCCTTCAGCTGAGCTTTTACGTCAAATATTTTTCAGATAAGGCCTTCAGCCGTCTTAAGGTGAAATCTGGAAAGTCACTTGTTTAAAACTTTAAATTTTCTTCTCTATTTGAAATTCTTGTTATCCAGGCCTTAAGCCCTCAGTTCTTCAAGCTGCGTGTATTCGATAAAGCAATTTTTAATAACTTGTGTTCAGGCCTTCAGCTGTATTGCTTTTTTTAATCCTTTTAAGGGCATGTGTGATTAAGTGTATTTAGGAAACAAAGCTTGTGTGTTTTGTGCATCTGACAGTAACAGATTTTGGCCCCTTTCCACAACCATAATCTGATCCTCTCTGCCCTGTGAACCCAGATTTCAACTGGGTAACATCTTTTTATAGAATAGTTTTCTTACTTATAACCTTGATTAAAAAGTATCATTTTATATATTATAAACGTTCTGATCCGGGGCGAACTGCAGATTGTAATGTTTGAAGAAGCACTTCAGAGCCAAAATAGCATTTAGGTTCGCAGGAGAGCTTCTTTAAAGTTCGGAAGGTAGGAGACGAGATACTGGCAGAAGTGAAGCTGTGAGACCGGGCGTGAGTCATGCTTCGGTAGCTCAGATGGTAGAGCACTTGCCCACGAAAGGCAAAGGTCCGGAGTTCGAGTCTCGGTCGGGCACACAGTTTTAATCTGCCAGGAAGTTTCAGCATTTAAATATTTTGGCACTCAAGTATTTCTTCGAATATTATGGTATGATTTTATTTTATTGGCGATACGTCGATTACACAATTATGCTCATTGACTGGAGTGATGAAAGCGTATTTTTAGTAGTTTGCATCCTTATTTACTTCCATGACTGGAAATGAGGTAGACAAGCGGTTAAACTTTATATATCTGACATTTGAGAATAATCATTGGCTACATACGTTCATCATTTACCATTATCTAGTACTACTGCGAACTTCATAGCGCGTCATGTTAATTTTTCTTTCATAAAAGCCTTTTACATGCAATTATTAACGAAATGCTACAAATTGCTCCCTTCTAAATTTTGTCTTGTGTAGGTTTGCCCCATGTGTGTCTGGGAACACGGAGATGAGCTTTAGTGTGACTTCAGTGCTAGTGAGTTAATGGAATCATCATTTTGGCTTGGCTTCCACTGAAGAGTTTGAGTGGAACATAGTGTGTTTGATTTGTTATTCATTTAATTACTGTAAGTTTGTTTATTTCATGGGGAGCAAGACATTTAAAGACTGTTGGTATTATCTCACCTAGTTGCTGGGTGTTGCTAATTCGTTCCGAATGGCCTACTACTTATTCAATGGCAAGGCTGTTGATTAGTTGGTTACTGTGAGTACAAATTCACGCTATTTATTTGTTGCCGAAATTGTTAAAGTGCCTGTGTCGTGATTCAATCACTAGCTACGTGTTTGAGCTAAATTGACATAAACCTTACATTGCCTACTTAAAATTTATTGCCAGCAGAAACCCTTAAGAGGCAAAGTTTTGTCACTGCTTATGTTAACCTTTACTGGGAGCAATATTTCATGTAGTTAAATTTTGTCTTCAAATGTGTATTTCTCTGATTTAATAAACGAGTGATAAAAGAAAAAAGCAAAAACTAAAATTATGAATCGTGTTACAAACCGGACACAATAGGAAGGACCAGGCCCCTTTTCTTTTTTCTTTAACTCTTGTTTATTGCATAAGAGAGATTTCAGGCGTTTCCTCTCACCACGAACAACGCAGTGCCTGACGGCTTTCGCTTAACGACTCAGGGCAGTGGCATTCGCGTAGAGTTCTCAGTGCTAACAGACAAGCAACACTGCGTGAAATAACCCAGAAATCAATATGAGACGTATCGTTAGTGCAGCGAAATCTGACGTCAATGGGCTATGGCCTTTGTTAACAGCACGACAACGCCTATAGCACCTCTCCTGGGCTCGTGACCATATCGGATCGACCCTAGACGACTGGAAAACAGTGGCCTGGTCAGATGAGTTCCGATTTCAGTTGGTAAGAGCTGATGGTAGGGTTCGAATGTGTCGCAGACACCAGGACGCTATGGATCCCAGTTGTTGACAAGGGAAGGTGGAAGCTAGTGGTGGCTCCATAATGGTGTGATCTGTGTTTACTTGGAATGGACTGAGTACTGGTTATGTTACGCTACCTGGAGACTGAGACGCCCTGCTGAACCCGAAGGACAGGACAGGCAGTTTAAATCGAGGAAAGGTGCCAAAATAAGGGGCTGACAGTTACAATCGACATACAACTTAATGATTTGACCAAACATTTCAAGAGCTCAAAAGAATTTTTTTTAAACACACAGCTTTAATCTTTGGGACTTAATTACCAGCTGAAAGCTACTGTAATTTACAAATGGCTGAAAGCCAATAACTTAAAACGTGAGCATAATCAGAAATTTAAAGGCAAGCCTTACATACAACAGTTCTTTATTTAAGCTGAAGGCCCAAAGAGTCTGAGATTTTAAGAGCAAACAATTTGAATTCAAAATCGGCTGACAGCCTAACACTTAAGGCTAAACATCATTAAATTAAAAAAAACAAAGGCGTTTCTTAAAACAGTTCTTAATTACGCAAAACTCAACCAAAATTTTAAAGGCAAAACGTTACCTTTAAACAGTTCTTTAGTTAGGCTGAAGGCTCAAAGAATCAGACACTTCAACAGCATACAAGTTAAATTCAAATCAGCTGAAGCCCTAACACTTAAAACTCCATAACATTAATTTTTTTAAACATCAAAGTCCTTATGTGAAACAGTTCTTTAATTTAGGCTGAAGGCCTTAAGAGCAAAACAACTCAAACTCAAAATCGGCTGAAGGCCCAACACTTAAAATTCAACAACATTAACATTTTTAAAATGCCAAAGGCCTTACATGAAACAATTCTTTGATCTAGGCTGAAGGCCTTAATGGCAAAACAACTCAAACTAAAAATCGGCTGAAGGCCCAACACTTAAAATTCAACAACATTAAAACCTTTAAAATGCCAAAGGTCTTACGTGAAACAGTTCTTTAAATTAGGCTGAAGACCTAAGGAATCTTACGCCTTAAGGGCAAAACAACTTTAATTTTTAAAAAAGTTTGGCTAGAAGCCATGCAAGTACAAACAACAAAAACAAATAAAAAAGGCAGTACACGCCAGGGCGCTCAGAAGTTCCGAGGGTCGGCCTGGAATTCAAACAATAACGCTCGCTTAGGTGAGACAGGCAGTCGGCCCAACCATTGACGATCCGACGACATCCCAACCGACAGACAGTCAAAGGACTAAGCGACAGGATGTCCCAACAGCCCATAACGAAATTCCAATAACAGAATGTGAACGGTTGGGGCTGGCTGGTAGATTAAGTAAAGTCTTAACTTTCGCGCCCGGGATCGGTAAGCCACGGGCCTCGTAACAATGAGAACAGCCCCTCACACTCCGACCGCACGTGGCACAGCCACACGCGCGACGGAGACTTCGCCGCTGCTCCACACCAACCAACCATCAACCCTCAGGCCCGGAAACGGTGAAAGGAGAAAGTATACCTTGGCCGATGAGACGACCAACCGAATGACCAACCAACGGTCGTCCAGCTCCAATCTCCCTCCGTCGGACAGTTCATGTGCATCGCCAGCTGTCGGCGAGCACTGATTGTTGGCGCCTCACCAGCGCTAGGTCCCCAGATTTCACTGCTGCTGCGTCCCGATTGCACTGCTGGTCCGTCCCGAACTTACTGCCAGACACACGGCGACCTGGAAACACTATCGGCCGCTCCAGAGATGGTACGACAGTGCACTTATCGATACGCGCTGCTGCTGCCGCTCACGGGCAAGAAAGGAAGGGAGTTACTGACCCCAGCAAATACAATACGAAAACGAGGCGGCAGTACCGTAATAGAAGATGACAAACAATATATGGGATAAACGCGAGCCGTGCACGGCTCAGAGACCATTTTCCGCCATTCATGAACTTCATGTTCGCCAACAACGATGGAATGTTTTTGAGTAACTATGCGCTGTATCACTGGGCCACAACTGTTCGCAATTTGTTCGAAGAACATTCAGGACATTTCGAGTGAATGATTTGGTGACCTAGATCGCCCGACGTGAATCACATCGAATGTTTATTGGACGTAAACTGCAGGCTCATGTACAAAATCCTGCACCGGCAACACTATCTCAATTATGGACGTAAATTATTCCGGAGGTAAAATAGTCCCCCATTCGGATCTCCGGGCGGGGACTACTCAAGAGGATGTCGTTATCAGAAGAAAGAAAACTGGCGTCCTACAGATCGGAGCGTGGAATGTCAGATCCCTTAATCGGGCAGGTAGGTTAGAAAAATTAAAAAGGGAAATGGATAGGTTAAAGTTAGATATAGTGGGAATTAGTGAAGTTCGGTGGCAAAAGGAACAAGACTTCTGGTCAGGTGACTACAGGGTTATAAACACAAAGTCAAATAGGGGTAATGCAGGAGTTGGTTTAATAATGAATAGGAAAATAGGAATGCTGGTAAGCTACTGCAAACAGCATAGTGAACCCATTATTGTGGCCAAGATAGACACAAAGCCCACGCCTACTACAGTAGTACAAGTTTATATGCCAACTAGCTCTGCAGAAGACGAAGAAATTGAAGAAATGTATGATGATATAAAAGAAATTATTCAGATAGTGAAGGGAGACGAAAATTTAATAGTCATGGGTGACCGAAATTCGAGTGTAGGAAAAGGGAGAGAAGGAAACGTAGTAGGTGAATATGGTTTGGGGCAAAGAAATGAAAGAGGAAGCCGCCTGGTAGAATTTTGCACAGAGCACAACTTAATCATAGCTAACACTTGGTTTAAGAATCATGATAGAAGGTTGTATACATGGAAGAACCCTGGAGATACTAGAAGGTATCAGATAGATTATATAATGGTAAGACAGAGATTTAGGAACCAGGTTTTAAATTGTAAGACATTTCCAGGGGCAGATGTGGACTCTGACCACAATCTATTAGTTATGACATGTAAATTAAAACTGAAGAAACTGCAAAAAGGTGGGAATTTAAGGAGATGGGACCTGGATAAACTGAAAGAACCAGAGGTTGTGCAGAGTTTTAAGGAGAGCATAAGGGAACAATTGACAGGAATGGGGGAAAGAATTACAGTAGAAGAAGAATGGGTAGCTTTGAGGGATGAAGTAGTGAAGGCAGCAGAGGATCAAGTAGGTAAAAAGATGAGGGCTAGTAGAAATCCTTGGGTAACAGAAGAAATATTGAATTTAATTGATGAAAGGAGAAAATATAAAAATGCCGTTAATGAAGCAGGCAAAAAGGAATACAAACGTCTCAAAAATGAGATCGACAGGAAGTGCAAAATGGCTAAGCAGGGATGGCTAGAGGACAAATGTAAGGATGTAGAGGCTTATCTCACTAGGGGTAAGATAGATACTGCCTACAGGAAAATTAAAGAGACCTTTGGAGATAAGAGAACCGCTTGTATGAACATCAAGAGCTCAGATGGAAACCCAGTTCTAAGCAAAGAAGGGAAAGCAGAAAGGTGGAAGGAGTATATAGAGGGTCAATACAAGGGCGATGTACTTGAGGACAATATTATGGAAATGGAAGAGGATGTAGATGGAGATGAAATGGGAGATACGATACTGCGTGAAGAGTTTGACAGAACACTGAAAGACCTGAGTCGAAACAAGGCCCCCGGAGTAGACAACATTCCATTGGAATTACTGACGGCCTTGGGAGAGCCAGTCCTGACAAAACTCTACCATCTGGTGAGCAAGATGTATGAAACGGGCGAAATACCCTCAGACTTCAAGAACAATATAATAATTCCAATCCCAAAGAAAGCAGGTGTTGACAGATGTGAAAATTACCGAACAATCAGTTTAATAAGCCACAGCTGCAAAATACTAACACGAATTCTTTACAGACGAATGGAAAAACTAGTAGAAGCCGACCTCGGGGAAGATCAGTTTGGATTCCGTAGAAATACTGGAACACGTGAGGCAATACTGACCTTACGACTTATCTTAGAAGAAAGATTAAGGAAAGGCAAACCTACGTTTCTAGCATTAGTAGTCTTAGAGAAAGCTTTTGACAATGTTGACTGGAATACTCTCTTTCAAATTCTAAAGGTGGCAAGGGTAAAATACAGGGAGCGAAAGGCTATTTACAGTTTGTACAGAAACCAGATGGCAGTTATAAGAGTCGAGGGACATGAAAGGGAAGCAGTGGTTGGGAAGGGAGTGAGACAGGGTTGTAGCCTCGCCCCGATGTTATTCAATCTGTATATTGAGCAAGAAGTAAAGGAAACAAAAGAAAAATCGGAGTAGGTATTAAAATCCATGGAGAGGAAATAAAAACCTTGAGGTTTGCCGATGACATTGTAATTCTGTCAGAGACAGCAAAGGACCTGGAAGAGCAGTTGAACGGAATGGACAGTGTCTTGAAAGGAGGATATAAGATGAACATCAACAAAAGCAAAACGAGGATAATAGAATGTAGTCGAATTAAGTCGGGTGATGCTGAGGGAATTAGGTTAGGAAATGAGACACTTAAAGTAGTAAAGGAGTTTTGCTATTTGGGGAGCAAAATAACTGATGATGGTCGAAGTAGAGAGGATATAAAATGTAGACTGGCAATGGCAAGGAAAGCGTTTATGAAGAAGAGAAATTTGTTAACATCGAGTATAGATTTAAGTGTCAGGAAGTCATTTCTGAAAGTATTTGTATGGAGTGTAGCCATGTATGGAAGTGAAACATGGACGGTAAATAGTTTGGACAAGAAGAGAATAGAAGCTTTCGAAATGTGGTGCTACAGAAGAATGCTGAAGATTAGATGGGTAGATCACATAACTAATGAGGAAGTATTGAATAGGATTGGGGAGAAGAGAAGTGTGTGGCACAACTTGACCAGAAGAAGGGATCGGTTGGTAGGACATGTTCTGAGGCATCAAGGGATCACCAATTTAATATTGGAGGGCAGCGTGGAGGGTAAAAATCGTAGGGGGAGACCAAGAGATGAATACACTAAGCAGATTCAGAAAGATGTAGGTTGCAGTAGGTACTGGGAGATGAAGAAGCTTGCAGAGGATAGAGTAGCATGGAGAGCTGCATCAAACCAGTCTCAGGACTGAAGACCACAACAACAACAATATTGCACAGGCAGCGTGACTCAATATTTCTGCATGGGACTTTCAACGACATGTTGAGTCCATGCCACAACAAGCTACGCCACGCTAAAGGAGTTTCGACACGATATCGGGAGGTATTCCATGACTTCTGTTATCTCAGTGTATGTTTCTATGGCAACGCCTAAGTGTTGCTGCGATTCCAAGCACAAGAATAAACATTTTTCGCCAGCAGCCATTCGTAGTTCAGCTGGAAGCTAGCAGTAGCGTTGGCAGATGCCAGCGATCTTTATTTATCGATTATACTACAAGCTGACTAAGGCGTGATGGCTCCCGAGTGGTATGTCTCTTGCCGGCCCAACTAAGTAGAGAGATGTAACTCGTGGCACATGTTGCCACAAAACATAATGGCCCGTCTCTTACGTCTAAAGGTAGGGTACACCACTTTTGACACTACATGCCCAGGTGCAGAGGGGCCTGATCTGGATAGCAGAGGTGTGGGTATCTTTAGGGAGTATTAAATGATAAGATATAGGTTTATATGAACAAAAAGATCGTTATCCCCTATAGAGGTACAGACAGGCGCGCCCAAGTCGAATTACAAGGTCATCAGCCAGTCTTGGTGTGGCCGAGAGGGGACACCTTAGAAATGTAAGCCGGTTCGGAGCTACAATACTTAAAGGAGTCAGGAATGAAAACCGTCTTAACCAGCTGGATGCCAGTGCCTGGTAGGGTGTGTGACTTTGCGGCTGACGTCCTTCGGCTATAGCTAGTAGTCAACATGTGATCCTTGTCACATTATTGTTATCTGCGTCTGCCCTCGGTAGCTGAGTGGACGCCGGCACGTAGCTCAGCGTGTTCGGTCAGAGAGCCGGTTGGCCTCTGTAATAAAAAAACTGAGTTAACAGATCAACAACGAACTTAAATGGATGTCTTACGACGTCCGCCCCGAGCAGATTAAACGAACTAAAGCGAAGAAAAAAAGTGGTCAGCGTGACAGAATGTCAAACCTAAGGGCCCGTGTTCGATTCCCGGCTGGGTTGGAGATTTTCTCCGCTCATGGACCGGGTGTTGTGTTGTCCTCATCATCATCATTTCATCCCCATCGACGCGCAAGTCGCCGAAGTGGCGTCAAATCGAAAGACTTGCACCCTGACGAGAGGCCCTAGTCACATGACTTTTTTTATGATCTGCAGATCAAGTTTCACAGAAACGTACCTCTGCTGAAGCGACACTCTTACGTGGCATGTAGGTCAAAATGAATTACATTTGAAAAACACGAAATAATTATTAAAGTGACTGCGCGAACTGTATATTGGGCCATGAATACGTAGTTTGGAACTCAAACAGTGGCAACACAGCTGTGGAAACACTGTGCAATGGAATCTACTATTGTCACAGCTTGCACACGTTGTTGACATACATACCTTGCATCCGAGCATACGGACTCGCCTGTCCCACGTCACCAGAGTGCGCAAAATCGAGGGAAACACAGCCACTTGTGAGCGAGCGGACTAACGTAACGGTGTCACTATGTTTTCGAAACATGAACAACGGAGTTGGATCAAGACTGCGTGTGCCAGAGGTCGTACAGTACGACAGTGTCATCAAAGTCTTCAAGAGGCGTGCAGAGAATCGGCATTGCCGTACAGAACAGTGGCACGTTGGGTAAAAGACTTCAACGAAGGTCGGCAAACTGTGGCAGACATGCATCGGTCAGGTCGTCATAGCCTCTCTGAAGAAGAAGTGCATGCTGTTGCCGCGTTAGTGGACAGTGATCGACGCCATACGATTCGTGAGCTCACCTACGAAACCGGATTTGCGCGTATGACTGTGCTTCGCATTCTGAAGGAACGCCTGCGCATGGGAAAAATTGTATCACGATGGGTTCCGTATGACTTGATGGAAATGCAGAATGGTTGCATTACGACGCTGCTCAGACGCACTTGCAGCGCTATGAGCTCGAAGGAGAGGCGTTCTTACGCCGTGTCGTAACATTGGATGAGACATGGGCCACATCGTACGAGCCAAAACTGAAACACCAGTCCAACGAATGGCGTCATTATGGGTCGTCGCGAAAGTCGAAAGTGCCCCAGCATGGTGAAAGTTGCGGTGATTCTCATGTACGACTGTGATGTTATTATCCTAACGTATTACGTTCCTCCCGGGCAGACCGTCAATGCACAGTGTTACTGTTCGTTTTCGGAGCATCAACTGCGATCAGCTTTGCGAGAGATGCGGCGACACTTTCTGCGCCACCCACCCATCATTTTGCACGACAATGCGCGGGCCCATACAGCGCAATCTGTGGCTGCTCTGTTCGGTCGATGGGACTGGGAAGTACTGTACCATCCCCCATACTCCCCGGACTTAAGTCCTTGTGACTTTGATTTGATTCCAGAAACGGAGGAACCACTTCGTAGCATTCGCTTCAGAACTGTTCCAGAGATTCGATAGGCAGTAGACCGCTCCATTCGCACCACCAACAGAACAGGCTCTGCTAACCATATGCTACGCCTCCCACATCGCTGGCAACGGGTTCTACACAACGCTGATGACTACTTTGAAGTACAGTAACAGGTGCAAACATGTAACACTTTTATATAGATTGTGAATATATAGTTGCCACTATTTATGTTCCAACCCTCGTATTACATGTGTGATCGTTAGTAGTTTCTATGGGATTTACAGATGAAAACAGCAGCTATTTTGACATAGTGCTAAGAGAATATGATTCAACTGAAACTATAATAAATACTACTCAATACACAAGACGATTAACGTCCTGATGTGGAGCTGAAGCAATGGTCATAGTTATTCGTCAAGACCAATACACCAGTAATTCTATTAGTTAGGGTCTGGGACGGAACTGACCTAAATTATGTGGCCTCTCCTTGGTAGCAGCAACCTTGATCACCTCAAAGCTGAAAGTTTAAACGAGTGCAGGGTGGTGTTTGCTAAAAGATGACCCAACACCATATTTTAGATAATAATGAGTCACAAATTTTCATCCATGGGAAGTTCATTTATTAAATAGGGTGACCAGTTCGTTACACTACCAAAAATTATTAGTGCAACTACCTTGGACATAGGCCATATTGATGAAGAGCGACTGTCCACTGCTGTAGGTGAGTGTTCCATTGTGCTACAAAACAATTTTCTATTTATACGAAAATATCCCACTTCTCACTTAACACAGTCCCTGATAAGACAACTACACACAAGTGAATAGTTCAGACTGATGACACTGACAGTTCATGGTACTTGTTGATCACATCTTAACTCAGCTAAAAAGTGAATTACTTGAGATTGCAGATATCAATTGAAAATAATTACATTGCATTTTGCCATTACTGGTGTGCATATTTTTGTGCAGAGAATGTACATAATTGTGCAGTACACTTGAAGACAGACATTGCTTACGTACCTTCAAACTGACTATTCTGGGTTGTTGTTGTTCTGGTCTTCAGTCCTGAGACTGGTTTGATGCAGCTCTCCATGCTACTCTATCCTGTGCAAGCTTCTTCATCTCCCAGTACCTACTACAACCTACATCCTTCTGAATCTGCTTAGTGTATTCATCTCTTGGTCTCCCCCTACAATTTTTACCCTCCACGCTGCCCTCCAATACTAAATTGGTGATCCCTTGATGCCTCAGAACATGTCCTACCAACCGATCCCTTCTTCTGGTCAAGTTGTGCCACAAACTTCTCTTCTCCCCAATCCTATTCAATACTTTCTCATTAGTTATGTGATCTACCCATCTAATCTTCAGCATTCTTCTGTAGCACCACATTTCGAAAGCTTCTATTCTCTTCTTGTCCAAACTATTTACCGTCCATGTTTCACTTCCATACATGGCTACACTCCATACAAATACTTTCAGAAATGACTTCCTGACACTTAAATCTATAATCGATGTTAACAAATTTCTCTTCTTCAGAAACGCTTTCCTTGCCAGTGCCAGTCTACATTTTATATCTTCTCTACTTCGACCATCATCAGTTATTTTGCTCCCCAAACAGCAAAACTCCTTTACTACTTTAAGTGTCTCATTTCCTAATCTAATTCCCTCAGCATCACCCGACTTAATTCGACTACATTCCATTATCCTCGTATTGCTTTTGTTGATTTTCATCTTATATCCTCCTTTCAAGACGCGATCCATTCCATTCATCTGCTCTTCCAGGTCCTTTGCTGTCTCTGACAGAATTACAATGTCATCGGCAAACCTCAAGGTTTTTATTTCTTCTCCATGGATTTTAATACCTACTCCGAATTTTTCTTTTGTTTCCTTTACTGCTTGCTCAATATACAGATTGAATAACATCGGGGCGAGGCTACAACCGTGTCTTACTCCCTTCCCAACCAATGCTTCCCTTTCATGTCCCTCGACCCTTATAACTGCTATCTGGTTTCTGTACAAATTGTAAATAGCCTTTCGCTCCCTGTATTTTACCCCTGCCACCTTTAGAATTTGAAAGAGAGTATTCCAGTCAACATTGTCAAAAGCTTTCTCTAAGTCTACTAATGCTAGAAACGTAGGTTTGCCATTCCTTAATCTTTCTTCTAAGATAAGTCGTAAGGTCAGTATTGCCTCACGTGTTCCAGTATTTCTACGGAATCCAAACTGATCTTCCCCGAGGTCGGCTTCTACTAGTTTTTCCATTCGTCTGTAAAGAATTCGTGTTAGTATTTTGCAGCTGTGGCTTATTAAACTGATAGTTCGGTAATTTTCACATCTGTCAACACCTGCTTTCTTTGGGATTGGAATTATTTTATTCTTCTTGAAGTCTGAGGGTATTTCGCCTGTTTCATACATCTTGCTCACCAGATGGTAGAGTTTTGTCAGGACTGGCTCTCCCAAGGCCGTCCATAGTTCCAATGGAATGTTGTCTACTGCGGCGGCCTTGTTTCGACTCAGGTCTTTCAGTGCTCTGTCAAACTCTTCACGCAGTATCGTATCTCACATTTCATCTTCTTCTACATCCTCTTCCATTTCCATAATATTGTCCTCAAGTACATCGCCCTTGTACAGACCCTCTATATACTACTTCCACCTTTCTGCTTTCCCTTCTTTGCTCAGAACTGGGTTTCCATCTGAGCTCTTGATGTACATACAAGCGGTTCTCTTATCTCCAAAGGTCTCTTTAATTTTCCTGTAGGCAGTATCTATCTTACCCCTAGTGAGACAAGCCTCTACATCCTTACATTTGTCCTCTAGCCATCCCTGCTTAGCCATTTTGCACTTCCTGTCGATCTCATTTTTGAGACGTTTGTATTCCTTTTTGCCTGCTTCATTAACGGCATTTTTATATTTTCTCCTTTCATCAATTAAATTCAATATTTCTTCTGTTACCCAAGGATTTCTACTAGCCCTCATCTTTTTACCTACTTGATCCTCTGCTCTCCTCTCACTACTTCATCCCTCAAAGCTACTCATTCTTCTTCTACTGTATTTCTTTCCCCCATTCCTGTCAATTGTTTCCTTATGCTCTCCCTAAAACTCTGTACAACCTCTGGTTCTTTCAGTTTATCCAGGTCCCATCTCCTTAAATTCCCACCTTTTTGCAGTTTCTTCAGTTTTAATTTACATGTCATAACCAATAGATTGTGGTCAGAGTCCACATCTGCCCCTGGAAATGTCTTACAATTTAAAACCTGGTTCCTAAATCTCTGTCTTACCATTATATAATCTATCTGATACCTTTTAGTATCTCCAGGGTTCTTCCATGTATACAACCTTCTATCATGATTCTTAAACCAAGTGTTAGCTATGATTAAGTTGTGCTCTGTGCAAAATTCTACCAGGCGGCTTCCTCTTTCATTTCTTTGCCCCAAACCATATTCACCTACTACGTTTCCTTCTCTCCCTTTTCCTACACTCGAATTTCGGTCACCCATGACTATTAAATTTTCATCTCCCTTCACTATCTGAATAATTTCTTTTATATCATCATACATTTCTTCAATTTCTTCGTCATCTGCAGAGCTAGTTGGCATATAAATTTGTACTACTGTAGTAGGCGTGGGCTTCGTGTCTATCTTGGCCACAATAATGCGTTCACTATGCTGTTTGCAGTAGCTTACCCGCATTCCTATTTTCCTATTCATTATTAAACCTACTCCTGCATTACCCCTATTTGACTTTGTGTTTATAACCCTGTAGTCACCTGACCAGAAGTCTTGTTCCTCCTGCCACCGAACTTCACTAATTCCCACTATATCTAACTTCAACCTATCCATTTCCCTTTTTAAATTTTCTAACCTACCTGCCCGATTAAGGGATCTGACATTCCACGCTCTGATCCGTAGGACGCCAGTTTTCTTTCTCCTGATAACGACATCCTCTTGAGTAGTCCCCGCCCGGAGATCCGAATGGGGGACTATTTTACCTCCGGAATATTTTACCCAAGAGGACGCCATCATCATTTAATCATACAGTAAAGCTGCATGCCCTCGGGAAAAATTACGGCCGTAGTTTCCCCTTGCTTTCAGCCGTTCGCAGTACCAGCACAGCAGTGCCGTTTTGGTTATTGTTACAAGGCCAGATCAGTCAATCATCCAGTCTGTTGCCCTTGCAACTACTGAAAAGGCTGCTGCCCCTCTTCAGGAACCATACGTTTGTCTGGCCTCTCAACAGATACCTCTCTGTTGTGGTTGTACCTACGGTACGGCCATCTGTATCGCTGAGGCACGCAAGCCTCCCCACCAACGGCAAGGTCCATGGTTCATGGGGGGCTATTCTGGGTGACATCTGTCTATTTATAGATGGGCAGAAGATTAAATTATTATTTTGAAAAACACATAATAGTTAAAAATTTGGCTAGGTTGGAATTTATTCTTTTTGATGAACTACAACTACCAAAATACTTTGGATTACAGAAAGTGTTACTGGTTACAAATTCATAAGAATAAATTGTGAATCCCCTCATTTGCATGTGCGAGTGCCACACTGCCAGTTACAGTGAATTTCATGAAACCATTAGTTATGATATTAATAAATCAATGCTGTAGGTCATACTGTGCTGAAAAATTATAGTAACAAAAGTAAGTAGTTCAAGTCTTCGAATCTAACAATGGTTATTACATCTGCACCGGAAAATGGTACTGGCTGTGACATTTGATGTCAATTATTGTGGAAGAGAATTAGTTTTAGGTAATTTAAAGTACTCTACTGGAATGTAGGAATGCTTAACTTCCAAATTAGGTCACCTAACTCAAATATCCTACCCCCATGAACCATGGACCTTGCCATTGGTGGCGAGGCTTGCATGCCTCAGCGATACAGATGGCCGTACCATAGGTGCTACCACAACAGAGGGCTATCTGTTGAGAGGCCAGACAAACGTGTGGTTCCTGAAGAGGGGCAGCAGCCTTTTCAGTAGTTCCAGGGGCAACAGTCTGGACGATTGATTGATCTGGCCTTTCAACACTAACCAAAACGGCCTTGCTGTGCTGGTACTGTGAATGGCTGAAAGAAAGGGGAAACTACGGCCGAAATTTTTCCCGAGGGCATGCAGCATTACTGTATGGTTAAATGATGATGGCGTCCTCTTGGGTAAAATATTCCAGAGGTAAAATAGTCCCCCATCGGATATCTGGGCGGGGACTACTGAAGAGGACGTCGTTATCAGGAGAAAGAAAACTGGCGTTCTACGGATCAGAGCGTGGAATGTCAGATCCCGTAATTGGGCAAATAGGTTAGAAAATTTAAAATGGGAAATGGATAGGTTGAAGTTAGATATAGTTGGAATTAGTGAAGTTCGGTGGCAGGACGAACAAGACATTTGGTCAGGTGAATACAGGGTTATAAATACAAAATCAAATAGGGGTAATGCAGGAGTAGGTTTAATAATGAATAAAATAACAGGAGTGCGGGTAAGCGACTACCAACAGCACAGTGAACGCATTATTGTGGCGAAGATAGACACAAAGCCAATGCCTACTACAGTAGTACAAGTTTATATGCCAACTATCTCAGCAGATGATGAAGAAATTGATGAAATGTATGATGAGATAAAAGAAATTATTCAGGTAGTGAAGGGAGACGAAAATTTAATAGTCTTGTGGTGACTGGAATTCGAGAGTAGGAAAAGGGAGAGAAGGAAACATAGTGGGTGAATATGGAATATGGATTAGGGGAGAGAAGTGAAAGAGGAAGCCGTCTGGTAGAATTTGGCACAGAGCATAACTTAATCAGAGCTAACACTTGGTTCAAGAATCACAAAAGAAGGCTGTATACATGGAAGAATCCTGGAGATACTAGAAGGTACCAGATACATTATATAATGGTAAGACAGAGATTTAGGAACCAGGTTTTAAATTGTAAGACATTTCCAGGGGCAGATGTGGACTCTGACCACAATCTATTGGTTATGAACTGTAGATTAAAACTGAAGAAACTGCAGAAAGGTGGGAATTTAAGGAGATGGGACCTGGATAAACTGAAAGAACCAGAGGTTGTACAGTGTTTCAGGGAGCGCATAAGGGAACAATTGACAGGAATGGGGGAAAGAAATACAGTAGAAGAAGAATGGGTAGCTCTGAGGGATGAAGTAGTGAAGGCAGCAGAGGAGCAAGTAGGTAAAAAGACGAGGGCTAGTAGAAATCCTTGGGTAACAGAAGAAATATTGAATTTAATTGATGAAAGGAGAAAATATAAAAACGCAGTAAATGAAGCAGGCAAAAGGAAATACAAACGTCTCAAAAATGAGATCGACAGGAAGTGCAAAATGGCTAAGCAGGGATGGCTAGAGGACAAATGTAAGGATGTAGAGGCTTATCTCACTAGGGGTAAGATAGATACTGCCTACAGGAAAATTAAAGAGACCTTTAGAGAAAAGAGATCCACTTGTATGAATATCAAGATCTCAGATGGAAACCCAGTACTAAGCAAAGAAGGGAAAGCAGAGAGGTGGAAGGAGTATATAGAGGGTCAATACGAGGGCGATGCACTTGAGGACAATATTATGGAAATGGTAGAGGATGTAGATGAAGATGGAAATGAGAGATACGATACTGAGTGAACAGTTTGACAGAGCACTGAAAGACCTGAGTAGGAACAAGGCCACGGGAGTAGACAACATTCCATTGGAACTACTGACGGCCATGGGAGAGCCAGTCCTGACAAAACTCTACCATCTGGTGTGCAAGATGTATGAGACAGGCGAAATTCCCTCAGACTTCAAGAAGAATACAATAATTGCAATCCCAAAGAAAACAGGTGTTGACAGATGTGAAAATTACCGAACTATAAGTTTAGTAAGTCACAGCTGCAAAATACTAATGCGAATTCTTTACAGACGAATGGAAAAACTGGTAGAAGCCGACCTCGGGGAAGATCAGTTTGGATTCCGCAGAGATGTTGGAACACGTGAGGCAATACTGACCCTACGACTTATCTTAGAAAATAGATTAAGGAAAGGCAAACCTACATTTCTAGCATTTGTGGCCTTGAGAGATAGCTTTTGACACTGTTGACTGGAATGCTCTCTTTCAAATTCTAAGAGTGGCAGGAGTAAAATACAGGGAGCGGAAAGCTATTTACAATTTGCACAGGAATCAGATGGCAGTTATAAGAGTCAAGGGGCGTGAAAGGGAAGCAGTGGTTGGGAAGGGAGTGAGACAGGGTTGTAGCCCATCCCCGATGTTATTCAATCTGGATATTGAGCAAGCAGTAAAGGAAACAAACGAAAAATTCGGAGTAGGTATTAAAATCCATGGAGAAGAAATAAAAACTTTGAAGTTCGCCGATGGCATTGTAATTCTGTCAGAGACAGCAAAAGACTTGGGAGAGCAGTTGAACGAAATGGAGAGTATCTTGAAAGGAGGACATAAGATGAACATCAACAAAAGCAAAATGAGGATAATGGAATGTAGTCGAATTAAGTCAGGTGATGCTGAGGGAATTAGATTAGGAAATGGGACACTTAAAGTAGTAAAGCAGTTTTGCTATTTGGGGAGCAAAATAACTGATGACGGTCGAAATAGAAAGGATATAAAATGTAGACTGGCAATGGCAAGGAAAGCGTTTCTGAAGAAGAGAAATTTGTTAACATCGAGTATAGATTTAAGTGTCAGGAAGTCGTTTCTGAATGTATTGGTGTAGAGTGTAGCCATGTATGGAAGTGAAACATGGACGATAAATAGTTTGGACAAGAAGAGAATAGAAGCTTTCGAAATGTGGTGCTACAGAAGAATGCTGAAGATTAGATGGGTAGATCACATAACTAATGAGGAGGTATTGAATAGAATTGGGGAGAAGAAGAGTTTGTGGCACAACTTCACAAAAAGAAGGGATCGGTTGGTAGGACATGTTCTGAGGCATCAAGGCATCACAAATGTAGCATTGGAGGGCAGCGTGGAGGGTAAAAATCGTAGAGGGAGACCAAGAGATGAATACACTAAGCAGATTCAGAAGGATGTAGTTTGCAGTAAGTACTGGGAGATGAAGAAGCTTGCACAGTATAGGGTAGCATGGAGAGCTGCATCAAACCAGTCTCAGGACTGAAGACAACAACAACAAACTGAAATATAAACATTAAATCACATGTTTTGGCACGTAATGAACTGTTACCCTTCAAATACTAAAACATATCATATGGAAATAAAAATATTAGTCTACATATACGTGCTTAAACGTCAGCTGTCGCCATAGCCTGTCGTAATATTTTGATTACAAGCCAAATCCATTTATATATTAAATGTGAATCAGACCACTATACAAAAATGTACATTGCTAACATTTCTAGTTATGATATTAATTAATCAATGCTGTAGGTTATACTGCACGAAAAAATTATAGTAACATAAATGGGGAAGAATAACTTAATCAATGAAACACAAAACGAATATATTTCGATATAACAGCTATAGAATGTGGAAGGTATATGTAATCAGTGAAGAACCAAAATCGTAAATTTATAACTGAAATAAGTTTAGTAGTGAATAACATACTTTCAAAAAAGTACTTATAGAATTGTGTATCTGGGCTGTAAGAGGAACTATTGCTAGGGTGAATGAGTAGGAGAGGCTGAGGTTGTAGAAAAGGAGTTAGAAAACTGGGCTGATGTTTTTCTGGTACACTAAGCGAGTGGTGAATGCATATGTATTTATGAATCCATGTGCTCTTAAGGTCTCGCGAGACCAATTGTTAACTATGGAAACAATCCTGAGTAATATTATTTTACAATACTACATTTTAAAATGCTGTATTTCTTAAGAAATGCAGTAGATCTAATCACATAAATTGAAAATATCAAGTGTTCTCGTTAAAAGCAGTTAATCCCCGTAACAGTGTTTCCATAGAAGGAACTATTGGAATCTTAAGAAATACTTACTGGAATATAAGGAAGTTGACTAACAAACCATAAATCAGATGATGAAACTTCTTCAGATAATTTTATCTTTCAAATTATTTGTGTCCCAGCCTACAGAATACAAGCAAACATAAGGATTGGAGGAAGAGTGTTGTTTAGCTGGGACATAAGATAATATGTTTAGAGAATAATTTTTTATTTATAATCCTGTCTTAAGTAGTACGATTTAATTTTATTGGCGCTACAACTATGACACTATTATCGTCATTGATGGGAGAGACAAAGACATATTTTTAGTTGTCTGCATGGTAATTTACTTTCATGATTGAGAAAGACGTAGGCAAGAGGATAATCTTTTTATATCTGAGGATTGGGAGTAACCATTGGGAACATTTATTAATCATTTGTCATTAACCTACTGCTTCTGAGTATTTCATTGTGGGTCATGATAACTTTTCTTTCATAAAAGCCTTTTTTCATCCAGTGATTGACACAATGCTGCGTATTCCACTTTCAGGAGATAGTAAGTGTTTCAAAACTCTCAGATTTATTGACACTAGTGCAATACAGAGAAACAGGCAGGAAGATAACAAATGATTAATCGACATTATTAGGTCTACACATGGTAGTAAATATTTAAAATTTCCCATCATACCATGGCAACGGCCTTACTGCAGTGGGTACAACGGTTCCTGTCAGATCACCGAAGTTAAGCGCTGTCGGGAGTGGCCGGCGCTTGGATGGGTGACCATCCGGGTCCCCATGCACTGTTGCCATTTTTCGGGTTGCACTCAGCTCGTGATGCCAATTGCGGAGCTACTCGACCGAATAGTAGCGGCTCCGGTCAAAGAAAACCATCATAACGACCGGGTGAGCGGTGTGCTGACCACACGCCCCTCCTATCTGCATCCTCTTCAGAGGATGATACGGCGGTCGGATGGTCCCGATGGGCTACTTGTGGCCTGAAGACGGAGTGCATCATTCCATACTTTGGGGAAATCTCTGACAGAATAGCATACATTTTCGAAAATCAGTTATGAAAATAAGTTTTCTTACAAATTGTTGATTTAAAATTTAGAGAAAACATTCTCACTGTCATAAAGTAAGAGTCTACAGTATTAAAGGTGGCTACAGCTCTAACATAACATAGGTGAAAGAGGCAGTACAAGAACCATACTGATAAAACCAACAATAACCATTTGGCATTAAATGCTTCTCTAAAAGAAAATCTGCATTCAGCCAGTAGTACTGAAGAGAATCAGGCTGGTGTGAGAATGTGAAGAAAAGGTCAGTAATGCAGGAATGGAAGAGGACAATAAAACACCATCTGAGACAAGTAACCACTCAACCCAACCACACTATGATCGCCTCTGAGGAGAGATGTGGCCAAAGGGCCGGTCGGCGAGATGGTCGCCAATCGAGCAGAATGGTAACCATCAGCCCCAACCACACTATGATCGCCTCTGAGGAGAGATGTGGCCAAAGGGCCGGTCGGCGAGATGGTCGCCAATCGAGCAGAATGGTAACCATCAGCCTTCCTGTCCACAGCCCTCAAAACTGGGTCCAAGCAGTATGTGGAATGTCAGTAGCTAAGTGTGGAGTGCGTATATAAGGTGTGTCGTTGGTGTGGTCTGGACTGGGCTGCTGCACTGAACACCAACGTATCTCCTCAGAGAAGATCTCATTGTTTTCAAGATATACAGTGTATAAAGTCTATAGACAGTACTGAACTGAGTACTAAATCAGGTCATATGAAGAAACAATACCTGTTAAATCTGTAGCTGCCCGCATCTCGTGGTCGTGCGGTAGGGTTCTCGCTTCCCACGCCTGGGTTCCCGGGTTCGATTCCCGGCGGGGTCAGGGATTTTCTCTGCCTCGTGATGGCTGGGTGTTGTGTGCTGTCCTTAGGTTATTTAGGTTTAAGTAGTTCTAAGTTCTAGGGGACTGATGACCATAGATGTTAAGTCCCATAGTGCTCAGAGCCATTTGAACCATTTAGCCAATCTGTAGCTTTCCATGAAATACTTGATGGTCCATTGATTGTGAATTGAATTTTGGTCTAGATCTTAATGATACTTTGTTTTCCATTCCCTACCGAATTTTTGGATTTGGCAGTTTGGCTCGACATAAAAACTGTATTTTGTGGCAGTATGGTTCAAATGGATCTAAGCACTATGGGACTTAACATCTGAGGTCATCAGTCCACTAGAACTTAGAACTACTTAAACCTAACTAACCTAAGGACATCACACACATCCATGCCGGAAGCAGGATTCGAACCTGCGACCATAGTAGCAGCGCGGTTCCGGACTGAAGCGCCTAGAACCGCTCGGCCACAACGGCCGGCTGTGGCAGTATTTGTGCAGTTTATTCTACTGAGTGGAAGTGTCTGTTAAGTTGAAAATGGAAGAGCAGAAAGAAAGAGAGATTTCTAATGTACTAAGTGGGTCGAGTTTACATCAGCTCCAACAATATGAACTTTTACAGCAGGAAGAATACGACACTAAATGGCAACTGAGATTTGGTGGCAAAGCGTATCTAGGATTCACAAAGTCTGTAAATATTTAAAACATGTTGTAGACAATGGTGGTGAAGTTTTAGCATTTACATGCATACTAATTATGAAAGATTTGTGGAAGATAGACACAAGCAATAGCGGTGGTATCAAGAAATGCAGTGATTTGTTATCAAAAACACAACAATTGTAAAGCAAAAACCTTGTTAATGTACAGACTGTTTGTGGCATTGGTTTACAAAGTATCCAGCATGTGCATCATGAGGGAAAATGACCAAAATTCGATTCCCCCCCGGAAAACTATTTAATAACACAGCGGTTTAACCAAACTAAAAGACTTTCATAAAGACGTTTTGGCAGACACATATAGATATCAGATTGGTTTCCCTGGGGAATTGTTGTGCTCAGTGATTGTACAATGATTTGAAAAACAAGGTAGGTATTTACAGCAATCTGTCATGTGATAACCTGGTTTTATTTAAAATGTGTAGGTTCGTGACAAGGCTTTTAAAGTATTTTTAAATTCAAATAATATACATTTACATTGTTCACATAATCTAAATCAATTTTTCACCGCAAAATCGTAATTACATTCGTTCTGATGAAAATAGAAATCATTACAACGAGTAACAGGGGTGCATGTAACTATAAAGTATGGGGTCTTGCCCACTCGTCACTAATAGGGTGCCTACGAGGTGCAGCGTTCCCCAACTGCTATAAAACAATTTCAAACAAATAACATTAATAGTTTTATTTCTAGGAAGCAATTGACAGCACTTACCTTTGGAGGTTTGCAAATAGTAGTCGCAAACGAGGGGCTATAGGCAACGTAATTTAGAGTCCTTGACACGTGAACTGTTCAGGCAGGTTGACACACGTCACTGTTAACCAACGTCCCTGATCCGGTGCAGGTCTGTGCGCTGGGGCTAGCAGGCTTGGCGTTTATATTCGCTTCTTCCAGGTGTCGCTCTTGGCGTGGCACGGTCCATTTCTGCTCTCCATTGGCCGCCGTTTCCTCACCGCCTTCTCTGCTCTTGCGTTCCGCATCCTCGTTCCGGCGCTTGCGGTTATGCCAGAATATAAAGTGCCTGTATTTCACGGTCTGGCAACAGTGCACTAACAGCCACCCGTCAGTACATTTGAGCAGAGCTACAGGTCAAGACGCTACCATACTTTCTGAGCTGATGTTCCTTATGCATCAAGAATAAAATCACACTCAGAACGTTTTGGATAGCCAGTGTAAATTTCCTAACTACACATTTAGCCCAGCATTACCTTAAGAAGATAAGGCAAAACGAGCATAAACGTAACCTACAGTTTAGCTAATCACTCAAAAACAATACAAAAACTCAACAAATCACTACTTAAAACGGTACTAATTCCATTGTACAAAATTCTGTATTAGATTAGCGCTATATCCCTGTAGAAAACAGCGCCATCTATCATTGCTTAACAAATCAAATCTATAGAACCCCACTACATGCTACAAAAAATACACCAGTATTCTTAATGTAAGACCCTGTCAAAGAGACAAATTTAGTTGTTAGTTAACAGCACGTCTGTCATTCTGGAAGTCTTTTGGAGCATGTTATATCTCTTCCAGCAACACCAATACTGGTATTATCGCATCTGGTAGACTTCACCAAACGAGTAAGTTGTCCTGTTGACAAGGGAAACTCAGTAGTTGTTTTGAATGTGACCGACTATGACAGTAATATTACCGGCTTATTAGATCAGGATATAAAGTGTCATTGTATTTGTTAATTTTGAATGTGACACAGGATAACGTTCTGGCTCTCTTCTCTAGCAAAGGGTGGTAAACAGACATTCCACGTAGCTACTAATGCTGACCCTACCTCAAAGTAATCAATTACAGGAATTCATAAATTGATATTAATAAGTTTGGGATTTAACCTAAAATGATAATACAATCTCTCCCTCTTCCATATTACATTTAATTTACCAAAGCTCTCAAGAATGAAGTTACAACCAATAAGCAAGTTTAACTTCTTCTTGTCTCAATAAATCAATTACTATTTAAACATTGAATATGTAATTAATCCAACTATATCTCTATATGTGAAAATGTTATCAATTGAAACAAGTAAATCTTTTGCAGTGAAAATTACACCTACGCCGTAGCTGTACAGTGAACTAAGTTGGGGGAGAATGACTTTATCTAATCTATTCTCATGTACTCATTGGAGGGTAGGTTAGTAATATCGCCTTGAATTTCTCTATTCAAAGCATACACATGTTGGAGTTTGCAACTCTCGCAAAATTGGACTGAACATTTAATTTCGCCAAACGCGCTTTGTACATTACCAATCAGCAACTGCGGCGGCATTGTCTCCTTGCTGGATCTTGCTAATTCCTGACTCTGGCCGTGACTGAAAGTAATCAGTCTCAAACGCTATGCGTTCTGTGGAACGTTCAAAAATCCGTAGTCCAAATTAATGGCAATTGCACACTCGCTCTGGGTTGAAGCGATGTGCAGAAAATTCAGCCAGAAAAGATTCCCGCAGGAATATTTAACTATCGCTTTACGTTTGTCGCCATGATACGTGAAGTGTATCGTCCTCACTTTGCAAACATAAAGTAGAGTCACAGTCACGCCTTTACCACATGCTGGTTTGTGGCCCGCCCTGTCTGTCTCTGTGTCTTAATTGAGTTCTCAGAGTGCCTTTATACGACGTTGTCATCTCCACCTTGATTCTACTACGTCACACATCTGGCTTCAGCTGAACGCTCCCATGCTAAAGGTAAATTCTTATTTTTCTTGCACGGATCTCCACTCGTTAATGTAATCAGGCCTGGGCTTTCTTTTGTTACAGCTAATTTAGTCATTCCGATGTCATTAGCCACCTGCCCTGTCTGTCTCCAAGATTCATTCACTTTGTTATATTACTCATGCCCCTGTCGTTAAAAGGGTAAATCGTTTGTTATTCCGTACATGAGATGTCTCTAATTATTTCCAGTTGTCAATAATATCGTAAGTTGCTGGGGATTTTTTCGGTATTGTCATAATACAGCTCATGAGAGGCCCGAAAACATGGACATCTTCTTGTAAACGTAGAGAATTTTAATTTTTATTCTTGCTTTTGTGACCAGAAGAGTCCAGGCTCCATAGGCAAACAGCCAGCTGACATTAAGAAATAGTCCACCAGGATGTAGGGACAAGATAAGTGGCAGAGGCTGCCAAGTATGGTTTGCTGATCAAATAACTTATTGTTTGACTTCCTGCCAGAGGAAGCAGCATGAATCAAACTTCTGCAATGGAAGACGCAAACACCAGGGCGATAATACAGCAAGAGAGGGTGTCAGTCACATGCAGAAAAAACTTCTGTGGAACCAAATTATGTTGTGTGCAGCTAGAAACGAAAGTGTAGTGTGGAACCATAGGCATTCTTGTGCAATCCGATCACTTAGAAATGAAAGGGTCGTTTGAAACAAATTAACTCCTGTGCACCCAAGTACATGAGAAAAGAAATAAAATGCCAGGCAGCGGAATAGTTAGAAGCAGAGATATAACTGATAAAGACTTCAACTACGAGAAGACGGTGATAGACTCTGGTGGACACTCAGGAACTGCAGGTCAAGTAGGATTTTTAGTGTTTCATTGGAAAAGGGTTAAACAGAGGCTGTCAGTCTTTTTCTCAATTACTCAGAGAGATTTCAGTGCTAACCAAGAACAAGTGATTGCTTTGTACTTGTTTCTTATATACACCGGCAAGTAGCTTTGAAGTAGCAAGTCTGAATAAATGGACTGAATCTTACTAAGGGGTTTATGGTCCAACACCTCACATAAGGATATGTGAGAATAAACTTGGTAGAAGCTAACCAATGTTTTCTGCCTATTGCAGTTCTGTAACCTATTTTCAGGAAACTTATTTGCTTCAAATCAAGGAGATTCTCTATCTCTCATCTCTGATATAAAGGTCGACAGCAATTTATAACCAACCCATTGTCGTTAACGTCCCGATTGCGCTACGCAGTTAGCGCTTACTTCATTCTCGTATAGTGAGGCTGTGCCAGGACGTGACATTAATAAATGGTGCCAGGTGTGGGTTAGTTTCGGAATTAGGTGGAGTTGTAAGGAAAGTAAGAGAACAAAGAGTGGCAGTTGTGTCACCGATCTCACTGCAAGATGAAGAAGCTATTACGAGTAGGAACACTCAAGATTCGCAAGCAGAGCCAAGCAGAGCCATGCAGAGACATGCAGAGCCAAGCAGAGCCAAGAAGAGCCAGAACACCACCGAGTAGCGCAGAACATCGCAGGCAACATCAAAACATCTGAAAAAGGCAAGCCACTTAGACAACTTAAATATAAGGTCCCTTCTGCTTGTATGCAATGACGTCCTCCAGTAGTGACAGGACAGGTATAAGTGCTAAAGATGCATTAGTTCTTGTTCTGAAAACATTTGAAGGTAAAAACAGAGAATTTCAAGAGTTCATTGAAAACGTGAATGCTGCATTTGAAGTTCTAAAAACTGAGGATGCTAAATTATTGTTTAAGTATGTCAAATCAAAAATAACTGGGGATGCTAGATCAAAATTATTAGTAAGAGAGAACACATCTAATTGGCCTGAAGTAAGAAGCATTTTAGAGGAAAATTATGTGGACATAAGAATTATTGACTTTTATGCGTGCAAAATGTTCCAAGCTTGACAGCATCAGTGAGTGTCAATTGCCTCTTGGGGAAATAGAATAGACGAGGTATCCCAATCGTTCAAGGTTGCTGTAGCATGAGTAACAAATAAGGAACAATTAAAGAGTGCAATAGAACTGGTGTATGCTCTAGGCTCTGCGTGTTTTATTCAAGGGTTTGCGAATGAAAGAATGCAGATGATAGTACGCAGTCGAGGCGAAATCATTAATTTAAGTGAGGCTGTACAACTAGTGCAACAAGAAGAAAATGCAATCATGTCAATGAGAGAAAAGAATCAGAAGTCAAGGGAAATAAGCAGGCAGAATTATCAAAGACACCAACCAAAGCAGATGAAATGTTACAATTGTGGTAAAGTGAGGCAGACATCCAAGCACTGCAACAGAAATACCAAAGTAAGATGGATGCAGACACCCAGCAGGGCAGAAGAAGCACAGAAATTTCAAACTTATTGTTACCATTGTCATGAAACACGCCATACGGATGCGAAATGTAATAAAACTATTATATGCGAAAAATGCCAGAGGGTGGGCATAGGGAGAAAGACTGTCGAACTCTTAAATGTTATCGGTGTAATAAATATGGGCATTTAGCATCGCAGTGTAGAGAGAAAATAGAAAAGTTCCGAGGCAAAGGGATGGGAAACGAAAGAGGTGGTACGGTCAGCAGTCACGCGCAGCCACCGTTAAATGGCCCACGGTGAGGGTAGCAGGCTGAGAAGCTGAAAATGATGTAATGATGCCTTATTGCAATGAATTGGGTAAGGAATTGATGTTTTTATTAGATACAGGAGCCCACTTCAGTTTTATCAAAGAAGAAGTGATAGATAGTGGAATGCCGGTAAATAAGGACGAGGTACGGACGTTTAAAGGAGTAACACAGGATACGATGAACACGTTGGGTACAGTGACGTTGAATTTAGGAGTAGCTGGAAGGGAGTTAGGCGAGCATACTTTCCATGTATTAAGAAAAGACACAGATGTCCCGTACAGTGGTTTGGTAGGTAGAGATTTCCTACAAAAACAGAGAGCAGTCATTGATTATGGTGATAGCCGACTAGAAATAAATGGGAGGAGTATTCCGTTGATCGTAGCACCTGAAGGCGAGTTGCCAAAGGGACGGAGGGAAATACGAAAGTTTAATGTACCGACGGGAGCACGGCAAGGCCGTCAGAAAGATAAGAGTAAGCTGAACGAGTTACATGAAAGGAAATATTGGAACAGAGAGTTAAAGGGACAACACGTTATCAGTAGTAGTAACGGACTGATACCACGGTCAAGTGAGGCAGGGTCACACATGCTGACTCAAGTTCAGGCAAATGAGGGTCACGACTGCACGGAAACAAATGGTCCCAGACAAGAAAAGGTTATGAGTATCCGATTATTAGAACGTAAGATGATTTCGGAAGGCGAGGAAATTATAGTACCGAAACAAGAAGTAATGAAGGGTGTATACATTCCGGAAGCTCTAGTACGAAATACACAAGGTACGTGTATTATTAGTGTGATGAATACGAATGAAGTAGAATGTGATGTTAGTTCAGTGTGTTTAGATAATGAACCCTTACACGAAGAAGCAGTACTAAGAAGTGCAACAGAAACGCTGGAACAGGTACCGGATTACAAGAATTGTATAGCACAGGTCAGAGATGATTTGCGAACAGAACACTTAACTGAGGAAGAAAAATATGAGCTAGAGAAATTGTGTAGTGCATATTGTGGTATATTTCACTTAAAAGGCGATAAATTATCATACACGGAGACAGTATCGCATGTACTTCCACTATTGCCCGAGCATACTGGCAAAGTTATAAATGTCAGACCGTATCGTATACCAGAGTCCCAGTAGGAAGTATTACCTGAGCAGATAGAAAAAATGTTCGCAGACGATATCATCTGTGGAATGCTCCAGTATTGTCAGTGGGAAACGAAAATATAGCTTGGTAACTGATTATCGTATAGTAAACGAGATTTCAGTAGGCGTTCCCAATCCCGAATATATCGGAGATCCTAGACCAGACCAGTTGGGGAAGGCTAAATATTTTTCCACTCTCGAATTGGCCATTGGATATCACCAGATTTTAATGAATCCGCAGGACAGGGAGAAAACAGCATTTAGTGCAAATTACCAACACTATGCGTACAAGAGGATGCCTATGGGATTGAAAGGGGCACCTAGTACATTTCTAAGACTAATGAATGTTGCATTGTCAGGATTACAGGGAACGAAGTGTCTAGTATATTTAGACGATATTATCTGTTATGGAAGTTCTTTAAGAGAACACAATGATAAATTGCGAGGGATTTTTTATTGACTTAGGGAACAACGGCTGAAATTACAGCCAGACAAGTGTGAATTTCTGAAAGAGGAGGTAATATATTTGGGACATAAAATAACCGATAACGGCGTACACCCAGACGAGCGAAATGTAGAAAAAGTAAAGAAATTTCCAGTACCGAAGACAAAGAAAGAATTAAAAGGGTATTTAGGGATAAATGGATATTATCGCAAATTCATAAAAGATTTCAGTAGAATAGCAGCTTCTTTGCATAATTTAATAGAAGGTAATGAGAAACATGAATGGGGAAGGCCACAACAAGAAGCGTATGAAACACTGAAAGAGAAGTTAATAAATCCTCCCATACTACAGTACCCTAAGTTTGAAAAACCTTTTGTGATTACAACAGATGCATCTGGAATAGGAATTAGTGCTGTTCTATCAGAAGGGAAAGTTGGCAGCAACCTACCAATAGCATACGCATTTAGATCACTGAATAAAGCAGAAAAAAAATTTTCAGCTACTGAGCTGGAATATTTAGTATTAGTATGGGCAACAAAACAGTTTAGGCAATATGTGTACGGAAGAAAGTTCACATTAGTCACAGATTACAAACCATTTACATGGATTTTTAGTGTAAAAGACCCATCCTCACGTTTATTAAAATGGAGACGGAAACTAGGAGAATATTCACATGACATTATATACAAACCAGGCAGACTGAATGCTAACACAGATGCATTAAGTGGAATACCTCGACAAGATGAAGAGGCCTACATAAGGGAAAATCTAGTAAGAATGGTAACAGAGACTAACGCGTCAGATAAAGAAGTAGCAGATCTAAGTGAGGAACAGAAAGCCGAAATATTGAAAGAAGTACATGAAAATCCATTGGGTGGACATCAAGGGATCCACCGAACGCTAGACAGGTTAGCAAGGTACTGTTCATCGAAGGGAATGAAAAGAGATGTAAAGGAATACAACAGAAAATGTGATAGATGTCAGCGAAATATATTTACTGAGAGTAAGACCAAAATGCCATTGGTAATTACAGATACAGCGGAAACCACGTTTGACAGATGGTATATGGATGTAATCGGTCAATTAGATGTAACTGCACAAGGCAAAAGATATATTTTAACTTTTCAAGATGATTTGAGTAAGTTTACCGTAGCAATACCATTGGAGAGACAAGGTGCAGAGTAGCTGAAAAGTTTGTAGAAGACGTTACCTTAAGGTATGGTATTCCTTCAGTGTTGTAGACAGACCAAGGTTCAAGTTTCTTAAGTCAAGTATTTAAAAGAATATGTAAATTAATGAGAATACAGAAGATACAGACAACAGCTTTCCATCCCCAAACGAACGGAGGTTTAGAGAGGACACATCGGACTTTAGTGGAGTATTTGAGACACTTTATAAAGGAAGATCACGGCAATTGGGATAAGTGGATTTCTTACAGTGTGTTTGTTTTCAATACTACCTCCCATAGCAGTACAGGATATACTCCTTTTGAACTGATGTTTGGAAGAACAGTGAACTTACCAGGAGTGCTACAAAAGGAAGCAGCCACAATAGGATATAACTATGAGGATTATGTACACCAATTCAAAGCTAGGATGCGAGAGGCACATCGAGTAGCGAGGGAAAAAATAAAAGAGACAAGTAAAGTTTATTATGACAAAAGAGAAAAGTTCAGAACGTTTGAAATAGGGGATAAAGTACTTGTAAAGGACGAATCAGTAAGATGTGGCAGATCAAAGAAATTAGACTCTCAGTTTAGAGGCCTATGCGAGGTAATAAATGTAGAATTGCCTAATGTAACAATACAGACAAACAGGAGGCAGGAATTGAAATTTCATGCCAATAGATTGAAACTGTATTACTGAGATGAGGATTTCACTTACAGAACCATCATAATGCCCTCAACTACAATGATGTGGATGCTGTGTTTCATCAGCGGATGGTGGACCAATAATTGAAAAGTGTGTGGAGATGCAGACAAGACTGTGGACATTCACACAATACAGACATCACCAGGGATATATTACCATCATAAGGGTGACATCGAGATAACCAGAACAACCTGGAAACTGGTAACTTACGTGAATCTGAGAACCCTAGATGAAAGGTTTCAGTCGGTAAGACGAGTAGGACTAAGAGTGAAACAACAATGTAAAGAGAGATTAGAGGAACTCAATATTAGTCAGGTAGAAAGTAATAGAGTAATTCAAGGGCTTTCGCACAATGTAGATCGATTACAAGAGACACAGTCCTTAATACATCGATTAACAAGACCAGTAAAGCGACAGAAAAGAGTTCTCAATGTTGTGGGAGAAGTCAGTAGAATCTTATTTGGAAACATGTACGAGGCAGGTGCTGTTTATTACAAAAAGCACATCGATCAGCTGGACTCTAGATCAGAACAATTACTGAGACTCTCAAAAGAACAAGTGGCGGTAGTCAGGGCCAAAGTATGGAATATGATAGATTTGTAAGCGCAATAGTTTATGCACAGATGGGAATGTTAGCCCCTCACATTGTAAATCCAGTGCAAATTGTAGAGTATCTAAGATTAATACAAAATGAGCTGAGAGAAGTAAAGATTCCAGTACCGCTCATGGAGGAGTATGGATACATATTGTTAAAAATTATGGAACTTGATGTATTTGTAACTGAGGATGTATTAGGTTATGTAATTAATCTTCCATTAATTGAGAATAATAAGTTTAACTTGTATAAAAAGTTGCCATTAGCAATTAAAATGACCTCAGGTGAAGACCAATATGCTTACATACAACCAAAGAAAGAGTATTTGCTGATTGACAATTGTAAGAAACTATATGCTAAACTGTCCTCTGATCAGTTAGATTGTAAGGAAATGGACAAGCAAAGAAGTATATGTAAACAAACCTTTGAGTTAATTTCAATGTACACTCAGGAAGACTTTGAAGTGAAATTATTACACGACAATCACATCCCAAGTAATTGTGTCAAGAAAATGGTCTCATTAGAGAGTAGTTTGTGGACTAGTTTAAAACTAATGAGTGAATATATTTAGTACCTAAGGAAGAAGACATGACCATTTTGTGTAGCACATATCCAGCTAAGGATATAAAATTAAGGGGAATGGGAATAATCACATTCAAGGAAAACTGTAAAGGTTATGGATCACACACACACACACACACACACACACACACACACACACACACACACATAGACAAAGTAATCCAGACGAATTACACCAGGAGAGACAAAATACCAACTGTAGATATGAATTTAGTTTATTGTGATGAAATAGAGACAAAAATTAACACGATAAAACTCGAATTATCTTTCAAGGACATCACATCCAATTTAGATGATTTAAGAGTAGTGGGTAAAAGACTAGAAGACATTGATAAATTCCTAGCTAAAGAACAAATGGAATTGGAATGGGACAAGAAGGTCCAAATGTATCCTGTTGTTACCTTAATCAGTATAAGTGTAATCATTTTTGTCATTGTATTTATATGCTGTACCAAATGTAATTGTTGTAAATACTTGTACAAAAAATTATTTGATGGCGCAGGAGATGGGAACTGCTGTCGATCTATTTGTGTAAAGACGACAGTAGGGCAGACAACCGAACTCAATCGAATACCATTAAGATCAGTAAACAGAGACAAGGAAATGGTCATATATGAAAGACATCCGAGACACATGGATGACAGTGTATTTATAACCAATAGACGTTAAAAAGGTTTTTGTAACGATATTTTACAGGTATTAATGGCACTTTGAATAAGTGGACATGAATGCAATTTTGGGGGGAGAGGTTGTGACCGTAGAAAATTTTAACTTTTATGGTTCAAATGGCTCTGAGCACTATGGGACTCAACTGCTGAGGTCATTAGTCCCCTAGAACTTAGAACTAGTTAAACCTAACTAACCTGAGGACATCACACACATCCATGCCCGAGGCAGGATTCGAACCTGCGACCGTAGCGGTCTCGCGGTTCCAGACTGCAGCGCCAGAACCGCGCGGCCACTTCGGCCGGCTTTAACTTTTATTCTTGCTTTTGTGGCCATAATAAGAGTCCAGGCTCCATAGGCAAATAGCCAGCCAACATTAAGAAATAGTCCACCAGGACTTTGGGACAAGGTAAGTGGCAGAGGCTGCCAAGTATGGTTGTTGATCAAATAACTTAGTGTTTGACTTCCTGCCAAAGGAAGCAGCAGGAATAAAACTCGCGCAATGGAAGAAGCAAACACCAGGGAGATAATACAGCAAGAGTGTTAGCCACATGGGGAAAAGATTCGTGTGGAACCAAATTAAGTAGTGTGCAGCCAGAAACGAAAGTGTCGTGAGGAACTGAAGGCATTCTTGCATAAGCCGACCTATTATAAACGAGAGTGTAGTGTGGAACCATAGGCATTCTTGTGCAATCCGATCACTTACAAATGAAACGCTTGTGTGAGACAAATTAATTCGTGTACATCCAAGTACATGAGAAACGAAATAAAATACCAGGCAGCGGAATAGTTAGAAGCAGAGATTCAAATGCAGATTCAGAGCTAGTGCCGGCAGTTTGGAGGTTCCGCAACCAGATGTCAATGTGGCCGAGTAGGCCTATAGCAGCCGATATTGCTCATAAAGACTTCAACTACGAGAAGACGGTGATAGACCCTGGTGCACACTCAGGAACTGCAGGTCAAGTAGGATTTTTAGTATTTCATTGGAATAGTGTTAAACAGAAGCTGTCGGTCTATGTCTCAATTACTTAGAGAGATTTCAGTGCTAACCAAGAACAAGTGATTGCTTTGTACTTGTTTCTTATACATACTGGCAATTAGTTTTGAAGTAGCAAGTCTGAATATATAGACTGGATCTTATTAAGGGGTTTATTGTCCAACACCTCACATAAGTATATGTGAGAATAAGCTTGATGGAAACTAACCAATCCTTTCTGCCTCTTGCAGTTTTGTAACCTATTTTGAGGAAACTTATTTGCTTATTTGACAGCAATTTATAACTAACCCATTGTGGTTAACGTCTCGGTTGCACTACGCAGTTTGCCCTTACTTCATTCTGGTATAGTGAGGCTGTGCTGGGACGCAACAATCTTACACATGATGTTCCTTCCGACTTCATTTTGTACTGCTGTGAACAGTGGTTGAGGCATTGGTTATTGCAGTGCAAAATTATTATACCAATTAATTTTCCATTGCTCACCTACTGGTCTCACCTATTCTAGATAATCTTATTTTTAATCTGGAATTTCTAATTTGAATCCTGACTTTCCATATTATATTCTGTTGATGATCTTGTCTTTAGTCCTTATAAGAGTCCTGATTTATCCTACAACTTCTTTGTTTTGTTGTTAATGTATTTTAAAATGTTTTATGCACTCTGATATTGTCCTTTATCAATAATAATTACAGTCATTACACATTTATCAAACACTCATGAGATTGATTATGAGGATGATTTGAAGTAAAGGAAACGTTTTTTTGTTCCTAATATCTATAATGTCAACCTATATATATCTGATATTCTAATTCAGTTCTCATTATATTAATGCAATCATTATTTGTCTTTACAAGTATGTTTTCTATATCTACAATATACTAATAATTAAATGACTGGACTTTACATATGAAATATAAACATACAAAATATGATAATTCAGATTAAATGAAACATCTTTACATGTGAATTATATAACATAAAAACAGGGGACAATCTTCAATTACATTTTAATGAATTTACAACATTAGAAGGACATTACAGATGTACAGGGGTACAGGTCAACTGTCATGTAAAATTTTGTATATGTTTGTTGGAATGAATGTCATTTCTTTTTCCTTTTTTTAATGTTTTACCGTGACTATGCTATATGCATCACTTTTTCTCAGTACACTTTTACTTTCTGCTGATTTTCTTTTCCACATTGGTGATTAGTGGTTGCTGATGTTGATCAGTAGCTGTAGACTCTGCTGTAATTGAAGTTTAGTGACATCTACAGGTCTGAGTGATTGAGTATGACTGCTAATACATGGTCGATTTTGCCAAGGTACTGTCATAAGGCGATGACATGAATGTCCTTGTTCCTTTTCTGGTATGGTTGCCATCAAGGATGTCAAATGTAACTCTTCGATGATTGAGTACTGTATATTGCACCAATGTGTGCTCTGCTTACAGATTTGACCGCTGTTCTGTTGAATAAGTTATTAGTTAGAGCTTGTTGACTATTACTTGTCGTGAATTTGAGAAATATGATACTGCTGTTGAGGTAAGGGATTGGAAAAGAAAAGGAATCTTCTGTCTTCTGCCCAAATCTTAGGACCTCTCTTCTCTTTGCTTGTGCTTCTCGGGCATAGGAATAGGATTTCCTATTTAGAGGAATTATTTGAAAGGATTACCAGTTATTATTAGATACTAAGTTTGACTATATCACAGAAGTGATAAATCTGCTTTCAGATATACATGTGTCTATTGGGTCATTAAGAGAAATATTCCGTACATACTTTTACAGTTGGTCATAATGATATTATGAAGTTGTTTCCTGTCACTATTGTTGTCGCTAATGATGTTTGCTTGCCCTCGTGGCAGGTGTTCCAAATGTCTTAATGGCTGCATTTCCCCAATCCTTGTGGCAAAGGGGTGGTGAAGTGTGTGACACATTCCTTAACATCTGGCTAGTTGTCCACCTGGAGCATCATCTGCCCCAATGTATGGTGTGAGTCAGCTAATTCTTTCCCTTGGTTCCTGGTTTATTGCTATGCAATGTTGTGCAAATGTTTTCACTCAGGCCCGTAGCTTCCCGTCGACTCTGGATTTTTTTAACATCAGCTTGGTGGTGCCCTGCTTCCCCCACATGTTGGTGATGACATGTGTCTCGTCTTCTTGACCTCTTGACCCCTTTACCGAGCGAGATGGCGCAGTGGTAGCACACTGGACTCGCATTCGGGAGGGCGACAGTTCAATCCCGTCTCCAGCCATCCTGATTTAGGTTTTCCGTGATTTCCCTAAATCGTTTCAGGCAAATGCCGGGATGGTACCTTTGAAATGGCACGGCCAATTTCCTTCCCAATCCTTCCCTAACCCGAGCTTGCGCTCCGTCTCTAATGACCTCGTTGTCGACGGGACGTTAAACACTAACCTAACCTAATCTTGACCCTTTAAAATTCTTTTACATAAATTTACAACAATTTTAACAATAAATAATTACATAGATAATACAATAAACATGAAATTTACATTAAATAGTTATGCAGACTTTGATATTTAATTTTTGTATGTATGAACATGCTCATGAATAACATAGTGAATATATATTCGATATTTAAATACTTTTTTTGAGTTTCATACGTTTATCATTTATATGTTTGTATTACGTACGTTTTCTTGACTTCATATATGAATATGATGGGTGATATATGGACTAATGTGTTGGTTTGTCATGCTATTAGTTATCTGTTTATTATTTCTTTTCGATCTACTCTACTATTGTAATTAATTAGTGTAATGAGATTTAGAGATGAATAGTTACTTTTTTACGGTTCTTCTGTCTGCATCAAGATATCTGCTGCAACCTGTAAAATAAGTGTCATTTTCCTATATTATGTGTGGTCTATTGATTATTCTTTCGGCTATTTATTGTGAAATTACTGTAAAACATTTTATTCATTATAAACTTTAAGATGGCTGACATGATGTAAGCCTATAATCTTTCCAGTTCGTGGGTTTACCAATTCCACTGCATTGGCATGAACTATTTTATTAATTACCATAGCTTCTTTATATACGGGATCAAATTTGTGGCTGACATGTTTACCTTTATCTGATAACAGATGTGTTCTAACAAGAACAACTGTCCCACCGAGAATTTTCGTGTGGATGCACTTCTATCTCTAAGCTTCCATTTTCTCAGCTACTCGTGTAATGTTTTCCAGTGCTATTTTTATGATCTGTTGGTATGATGGTTTTCTGGATGGGGGGAACAATACCATTTCTCTTACCACATCCACAGGTATTTTGTTTTTGAGGTCTGTGATTAGCAGTAAACGCATAGTACTGGGTGAGATTTCATTAATGATATATTGTAAATGATTTAATTTTGCACCCCATGTCATGTTTCATGATCTACAGTACAACCAACACCATGTTCCAATATCTTTCATTGTCCATTCGGCACTATTAGCGCTTGATTTGTAGCGGGATACGAATATGGGTTTAGTTTTGTGTCTTTTCAAAGTCGCTAAACAGGATTTTGACCTGTATTGTGGCCCATTGTCTGAAATTAACCTTTGTACATGTCTCACTTGTTTAAGGAAATCACACTGTAGTGCTTTTCTAATTGTAATACCTGTTGCACGTTTCAGAGGGGTCAATGCGATATATTTTGATGCTAATTCTATAACCACGAAAATAAATGTGTTCCCATTCCTTTTTCTTGGTAATGGTCCCAATAAATCTATTGCTGCCAAATGTTTTAATTTTTTCGGTACTACAGGTGATAATGGTGGTCTGGTCGGAAATGTCACATGTTTGGCTCGCTGGCAATCTTTATATCTTTTAAGTACTTGACGAATTCGTCTCTCCATATTGAGGAAATGTGCCATCCCTTTGAGTTTCATGAAATATTTCTTTGCCACAACGTGTCCATTACTTAAATGAGTGTACCATATATACTTATTTATTAATTCATCAGGAATGTGTACCACCCACAAATGGTGCCTGGTTCTCGTCTGTGGAACAACACATCATTCTTCAGTAGGTAATGTTGACGAATGTCGATCGAGTTCTTGTCCCTCCATTTATGCTTGACTCCCAATACTTCTTGATCTTTGTTTTGTTCATGTGCAATATTTAAAAAAGGTTGTTGTAATGTAATTTTCAAAAGGTACCTCTCTTATATAATATATTCCAACTTGGTCTTGATCTGTACCGAACTTACCTGCACCTTGCACCTTTTGGATACCGTGAAAGAAAATCTGCAAAGCTGTCTGCAGGTCCTGGTATGTGTTTTACACAGAAATCATATTCTTGTACGATTAAAATCCACCTGGCTAGCCTACCATGTGTCAACTCTATGATCCATGTATACAATAGTTTTCCTTCCAAATAGGAAATTTCGAAACTTTCGAAAACCCCAGACGACCGCTAAAGCTTCCAACTTTGCAATGGAATAGTTCCTCTCGCTTTTTGATAAGACACGACTGGCAGATGCAATGGTTTTATGTACAGTCTGGCCACATTGTTCGTAATGTTGAATTAATACTACTCCTAAATCAGCGTTGGCGCTGTCTGTTGCCATACAGAAATCTTGGGTAAGATCTGGGTGTGACACAATTGGTGCTTCCGCTAGCGCCATTTTTAATTTCTGAAACTCTTGTTCAGCAGTTTCATCCCATATCCATGGAGTGTTTTTACCAGTTAAACTGCATAACCATGGTGTAGCTAGAGTATCTATGCAAATAAACCTTTTCAACAATGTTACTAGTCCCAAAAAGCCTCTAAGTGTCTTTCTATTATATGGCGTTAGAAAATTTCTTAGTGTTTCTAATTTACCTGGATTCGGTTTTATTCCCTGTGCAAATATGACTTGTCCCAGAAAGTTTATCTGTTTTGTTCCAAATGTGGATTTTTCGAAATTTATTGTTACGCCATGTTCTTTATGTGTTGGCAGTAATGTATCCAGAACGTCACTGTGTTTCTCCTATGCCTCAGCTATGAGAATGTCATCTACATAACATGTCAATCGTTCCTGTAACTCCTTAGGTAAAATTCATCCTAAACCTCTACTAAAAGCTGCGGATGAAATGTTCAGTCCGAAAGGGAGTCTTTTAAATCTATAGCCCCTACCAAAGGCAGTGAATGCAGTATACTTCCTACATTCTGGCGCTAGTTCAATTTGCCAAAAACGACTTCGTAAATCGAGTGATGAGAATACCTTTACATTATGAAATTTTTGTAGTAAATCTTCTAGTCTCTTGGGATGATCTGTTTCTGGAGTTATGATTGTGTTAATTTGTCTGGAATCTAGCACTAAACGTATTGTTCCATCCTTCTTTTCCACAAGACATACAGGCTGTTATACATTGACGGTACCTGTTCAATAACACCCTCCTGTTCCATCTAGTTTACTTCTAAGAATACAGCTCGTCGGTAACTCAATGGAATGTTATATGGGGCTACTCTAAAAGGTCTTTAACCTCGAATCTGTATTGAAAATTCTTGATTGCTGCCGGTTTTGGTTCAAATACAATAGCATGTTTACGTACTATTCCATCTAAATCCCGCCTTTGTTGATTTGTTAACCCCTCTAGACTTTGTATTTTTTTCGACCTCTGTGTGAATATCTTCAAGTATGTCTACATCCATAGGCTCTGACTCACTTATCCTTAGATATCGCGTATTATCCTGACACGCAATACCTCCTTCTACTTGCATCTGTAACTGTGTGTAGTTTCCGCAGATTTTTTCGTGTCTCAGGTTGTCTTCAAAATATAAAGTAATTTCTCCTAAAGTGAGACTTCCTCTGCCCATATCTAATACCGCTTTCTGTTGACTAAGAAAATCAGCTCCGATAATCATATCGACTGACATTTTCGGTACTATGAAGAAGTTGGTTTCTATTATATGACCCTGGCGGTCAAATATAAGTCTTGTCTGCCTTGTGACGTTCGACGAACGTCCAGTAATTGGACCATCTACTCTAACCTTATATGTTTTAAACTCTAACAACTCATTGTCACTATTACATCGATTAAATAACGTCTACGATACTGCCGTTAACTCACTTTTGATATCTATAATCACGTTAACGCCAACATCTTTTACTGTTACACGCAGTATCGAACTTATTTCCAAAATGTTATCATCTTTAACTTCCTCCATTAATGTATCCTCAATTATATCGCAATTTAATCGATTTATTTGTGTCTGTTCAACTATTTGGGGACAAGTATTTCACGTTTTCAATTCGTGTAACTGTATTTTTGCTACTTTTACATCAGCTGCTACCTTAGCCAATATCAATTTTAAATTCTCATTCTGACACCTTGCTCTCTCTTTTAAATGTGTTTGTTCGTCACACATTTGCGTGATCGGGTTAAGGAGGATTTTAAGATATGACAACTGTTCTTTAACTGTGACATTATCTTTCGTTTAGATTCTATGGATTCATTAAATTCTATATTAGGTGTGTCTGTACTCGCACCCTGAGCCAATAAATCGTTCTCATGTTTGTTGTCTGCCACTGAAGGTTGCACATTTACCTTTGTACATCAATCGTTTTTTATGGCGACGCTGTTTTCTGTAGTTGGCTTGATGATGTCACAGTTTTGGTAATATTGCCGTACTACTCGTATCTCCTCATATGTTGTTGTTGTGGTCTTCAGTCCAGAGACTGGTTTGACGCAGTTCTCCATGCTACTCTATCCTGTGCAAGCTTCTTCATCTCCCAGTACCTACTGCAACCTACATCCTTCTGAATCTGTTTAGTGTATTCATCTCTTGGTCTCCCTCTACGATTTTTACCCTCCACGCTTCCCTCCAATATTAAATTGTGGATCCCTTGATGTCTCGGAATATGCCCTACCAACCGATCCCTTCTTCTAGTCAAGCTGTGCGACAAACTCCTCTTCTCTCCAATTCTATTCAGTACCTCCTCATCTAATCTTCAGCATTCTTCTGTAACACCACATTTCGAATGCTGCTATTCTCTTCTTGTCTAAACTATTTATCGTCCACCTTTCACTTCTATACAAGGCAACACTCCATACAAATACTTCCAGAAACGACTTTTTGACTCTTAAATCTATACTCGATGTTAACAAATTTCTCTTCTTCAGAAACGCTTTCCTTGCCATTGCCAGTCTACATTTTATATCCTCTCTACTTCGAACATCAGTTATTTTTCTCCCCAAATAACATAACTCGTTTACTACTTTAATCGTCTCATTTCCTAATCTAATTACCGCAGCTTCACCCGATTTAATTCGCCTACATTTCATTATCCTCGTTTGGCTTTTGTTGATGTTCATCTTATATCCTCCTTTCAAGACACTGTCAATTCCGTTCAGCTGCTCTTCCGGGCCCTTTGCTGTCTGTGACACAATTACAATGTCATCGGTGAACCTCGAAGTTTTTATTTCTTCTCCATGGATTTTAATTGCTACTCAGAATTTTTCTTTTCTTTCCTTTGCTGGTTGCTCAGTATGCAGATTGTATATCATCGGGGATAGGCTACATCCCTGTCTCACTCCCTTCCCAACGACTGTTTCCCTTTCATGCCCCTTGACTCTTATAACTGCCATCTGGTTTCTGTACAAATTGTAAATAGCCTTTCGTTCCCTGTATTTTACCCGCCATCTTCAGAATTCGAAAGAGAGTATTCCAGTTAACGTTGTCAAAAGCTTTCTCTAAGTCTACAAATGCTAGAAACGTAGGTTTGTCTTTGCTTAATCTATTTTCTAAGATAAGTCGTAGGGAAAGTATTGCCTCACGTGTTCCAACATTTCTATGGAATCAAACTGATCTTCCCCGAGGTCGGCTTCTACCAGTTTTTCCACCGTCTGTAAAGAATTTGTGTTAGTATTTTGCAGCCGTGACTTATTAAACTGATAGTTCGGTAATTTTCACATCTGTCAACACCTGCTTTCTTTGGGATTGGAATTATTGTATTCTTCTTGAAGTCTGAGGGTATTTCGCCTGTCTCGTACATCTTGCTTCACCAGATGGTAGAGTTTTGTCAGGACTGGCTCTCCCAAGGCCGTCAGTAGTTCTAATGGAATGTTGTCTGCTCCTGGGGCCTTGTTTCGACTCAGGTCTTTCAGTGCTCTGTCAAACTCTTCCCTCGGTATCGTATCTCTTATTTCATCTTCATCTACATTCTCTTCCATTTCTATAATATTGTCCTTAAGTACCTCGCTCTTCTATAGACCCTCTATATACTCTTTCCACCTTTCTGCTTTCCCTTCTTTGCTTAGAACTGGATTTCCATCTGAGCTCTTGATATTCATGAAAGTGCTTCTCTTTTCTCCAAAGGTCTCTTTAATTTTCCTGTACGCAGTATCTATCTTACCCCTAGTGATATGCGCCTCTACAACCTTACATTTGTCCACTAAACAATCCCTGCTTAGCCATTTGGCACTTCCTGTCGATCTCATTTTTGAGACATTTGTATTCCATTTTGCCTGCTTCATTTACTGCATTTTTATATTTTCTCCTTTCATCAATTAAACTCAATATCTCTTCTGTTACCCAAGGATTTCTAGTAGCCCTCGTCTTTTTACCTACTTGATCCTCTGCTACCTTCACTATTTCATCTCGCAAAGCTACCCATTCTTCTTCTACCGTAATTCTTTCCCCCATTGTTGTTAATCGTTCCCTAACACTTTTCCTGAAGGTCTCTACAACCTCAGGTCCCATCTCCTCAAATTCCCACCTTTTTTCCGTTTCTTCAGTTTTAATCTACAGTTGACAACCAATAGATTGTGATCAGAGACCACATCTGCCACTGGAAATGTCTTACAATTTAAAACCTGGTTCCTGAATCTCTGTCTTACCATTATACAATCTATCTGAGACCTTCCAGTATCTCCAGGCTTCTTCCATGTATACAACCTCCTTTTATGTTTCTTGAACCAAGTGTTAGCTATGATTATGTTATGCTCTGTGCAAAATTCTACCAGACGGCTTCCTCTTTCATTCCTTAATCCCATTCCATATTCAGCTACTACGTTTCCTTCTCTTCCTTTTCCTACTATCGAGTTCTAGTCACCCATGACTATTAAATTTTCGTCTCCCTTCACTATCTGAATAACTTCTTTTATCTCATCATACATTTCATCAATCTCTCCATCATCTGTGGAGCTAGTTGGCATATAAACTTGTACTACTGTGGTAGGCGTGGGCTTCGTATCTATCTTGGCCACAATAATGCATTCACTATGCTGTTTGCAGTAGCTTACCCGCACTCCTATTTTTTTTATTCATTATTAAACCTACTCCTGCATTACCCCTATTTGACTTTGTATTTATAACTCTGTATTCAGAAGTCTTGGTCCTCATGCCACCGAACTTCGCTAATTCCCACTATATCTAACTTTAACCGATCCATTTCCCTTTTTAAATTTTATAACCTACCTGCCCGATTAAGGGATCTGACATTCCACGCTCCGATCCGTAGAATGCGTTTTCTTTCTCCTGATAATGACGCCCTCCTGAGTAGTCCCCTCCCAGAGATCCGAATGGGGGACTATTTTACCTGCGGAATATGCTACCCAAGAGGACGCCATCATCATTTAACCATACAGTAAAGCTGCAAGCCCTCGGGAAAAATTACGGCTGTAGTTTCCCCTTGCTTTCAGCCGTTCGGAGTACCAACACAGCAAGGCCATTTTGGTTAGTGTTACAAGGCCAGATTAATCAATCAACTGCCCCTGCAACTACTGAAAAGGCTGTTGATGTTAGAAAATCTTGTAATGTGTCAAACTTTTTTTAGTTGTAACTGTTTGCACTTTTCTTTTTTTTATCTCCGACGTATAGTAGCCGTATTTGGTGCGTTACTCTTGTCGTCTTGATCAAGTGTGTCGTGGCTTACATTAGGATATATATTATCCTGCACAGAATCGTCTTTTGTCTGTTCAGAATCAAATATTTGCGTCATATACGTCAACGCTTCCTCATTGTCATTTATTTCATGAATAGGTAAAGCTAGGATTTCGTTCTCGTGTCCATATCTGTCCGTTCTTTCTCGTCCCAACACTTGAATTGTGACTTCCTTCCTATCTGAAATATCGGTCCTGATACTTCTGACGACCCTTCTCTTCCTTATTTCCAGTTACCGAGCGAGGTGGCGCAGTGGTTAGCACACTGGACTCGCATTCGGGAGGACGACGGTTCAATCCAGTCTCCAGCCATCCTGATTTAGGTTTTCCGTGATTTCCCTAAATCGTTTCAGGCAAATGCCGGGATGGTTCCATTGAAAGGGCACGGCCGATTTCCTTCCCCATCCTTCCCTCACCCGAGCTTGTGCTCCGTCTCTAATGACCTCGTTGTCGACGGGACGTTAAACACTAACCACCACCACCACCACCTTATTTCCAGTTTCGATTCCTGACCATCATATCTTAACCTTTTTATCGCTACATTTACTGTGTTGTCGCCCGCATCTCGTGGTCGTGCGGTAGCGTTCTCGCTTCCCACGCCCGGGTTCCCGGGTTCGATTCCCGGCGGGGTCAGGGATTTTCTCTGCCTCGTGATGGTCGGGTGTTGTGTGCTGTCCTTAGGTTAGTTAGGTTTAAGTAGTTCTAAGTTCTAGGGGACTGATGACCACAGATGTTAAGTCCCATAGTGCTCAGAGCCATTACTGTGTTGTCCATCTCTGCAGAAGGCGTATCATCTGCTCTAACCCCTGCAATGCCGCCTGTTATTCATTCTGGACGCTTCCCTGGATGTGGTGGTCGTAATTCCAACTCCCCCTGCGATTCATTTCTCCTGAAATTTTCTGACGTGTTTGGTTGTGTCTGGTTTCCACCACCAACTCCCCATCTGCTTTCTCTCCAAGGACCTGGCGATCGCTGATTGAAATCAGGCTGTCGGTTTTCCCGAGTTCTCCAGTTGCCATTCCGATTATCGTCCCTGTTGTCCTGTTCCAACTATTATTATTATTAAAGCCATATCCGTTACGTTGGGGTAACGTGTTTGCACTGTTCCCACCTACGTAATTATTGCCATTTCTCCCAGAGTTCAAGCCCATTACCTGTCTACCATTATTGCCAGTAGTGTCATTCTTATCACTTGTCCTTTCAAAGTTATTCTATCTTGACTCGAGACGTCTTTGAGCGTCGTTTTCACACATGAATTCGACCTCTCGAAAAATACCTTTGAATGTTTCAACATTGTCACCCCCTCGTCCTATCAATGTCTGTTGATATCTCATCAGTAATTTCGTCTTGCATATTTGGATTGGACTGTCTAAATATTGATTTCGCTTAGCCAAATTCTCGAATAATTTGACTACGGTTTTCTCTACCGAGTTTACAAATGAGACGTTTTGCAATAAGCCATACTTTATTCTCGTTAGTGCCTCCGGTGACCAATATCTAGCAATAAAGGCTGCACAAAACGTTTCATACGAATCTCAAGCCTCCGTTATCTTTCGCATAGTTTCCGCTGTATTTCCGTCCATGTGTGCACAAACTAAATCTAATTTATGTTTCACAGGACAGTGTGTGGGTATCCCTACTTTGAATTGATCTATGAACGTGCGAGGGTGCAGACTGTTTGTGTCTTCCTTATAGTGCTGATATTTGCACACTGTAAGAAAGTGATTACCATCAAAATTTCGTAATTCGTTCTGCGATGTACCTTCCGTGTTTTGGAAACTCAAATTCTGCCCTAGTTTTGCATCAAATCTCCTCATACGTGTGTAATTTGGCTGATCATTGTGTGACATTTGTGCTGCAGAATCACTTGCAGGTTTCTTTTCGCAATATGCGTGCATAACACCCGCTACGACCGGCTCTGTATCTTGTCTAGAAAGTATTTCTGGCCCGTGAGATACCGTACAGTAACCTGTCGGTGCTCGTGATACTGGTTGTGGTATTGCGTAATGTTGTGCTTTCGCTTGGTCTGCGTATGTCACGCTTCGTGTTTGACGTATGTAACCTTGTTGTAAACCACATTGTTCCCTACTGTTACTGTACTGTTCTGGAATATGCTGTTTTGAATTAATTTCCCGATCTCTGTTTGTGTTTTCAGAATGACATTCACATGTGCCTTTCCGTCGTGTGTTACACGTACTTTCACGTTCGTTTTCTGTTGCGTTAGTGGCGACTGTTGACTTTGCCGTCTTCACAGTAGTATCTACTGATATTAACGTGGATTTTGTCGTCGTCTGCGACTCCCCACTAACGCTTTCTGCGTCTAATCGACTTTCAGTTGAACGCAAAAATTCCGACTTGAGCCTTTGAAGTTGATGTTCATTTTTCTCTTGTATCTTTACTGCACGAGCATCGAATTTCCGTAATGCAGCTTTAGTTGTTCGTTTATGAGACATCGTCTCAGCGATGACATGTTTCCATTTTGTCGACGCTCTGATGACAAAAGCTTCGACCTGTTGTTTTACTTTCTTGACACTTCGTTGGTATCTTCACGTAGGGTATTCACGTTTGCTTGTACAGTGTTGATATCTGTTCTCATTTGCGCGTGCCCTGTCATAAGCGTTTGATGCGTGACTTGTGCTTCTTGAGCTTCAGTTCGGATTTTATCTAATAATCCTGGTATATTATCACGCTGTGGGGCGGCAGGTGGTGAAATTTTCTGTTGTATAAATGTTTGAATGTAGAAACATTTCCTATTATTTAGAATGTTACTTATGCTGTCTTTCGCCGTTCTCAACACTGGCTCTCTAACTACAATATTGGCAACCAGAAAGTGATTAACAAAACGTGAAGCCTGTAATTAGAATTCCTAGTGCCCACTTCATCTGAGAAATACACTTATAGCACAGCTTATAGCTCTGAGGAATTAGGAGATTGTCTGGGATTCATAACGAAAAACCGATCGTGAAAAAAAATGTTTTCTGTATTCTGAAAGTCACAGATGAAAAGAAAAGAATCCACACAACCTGACTAACAGAGCAGTTCAGAGTCTAATGCGCTGATGCAACTATAACTGTCCAAATTAAATGTTGAAATGAATGCTCGCCATAATTTGATGAATATGCTCATCAAACGCCACGCTAAATAATGGTAGAATGTCTGTCCCGCGACGGCACGTGAAAATACGACATACGCAAACTGAAGATAGATTATTGAAGTCATCCCAGAATTAACACTTCACTCGAAAATGATTTCATGGTTACGCGTATCCCGAGTAACTTAGTACGGCATCCGAGGCTGTTTATAGCAATGATACCGACGCGACGCGGCTCCCGACACAGATGGTGTGCTATTCAGCGTCTGGAGAGAACTGGGGCCTTCTTCTCTCGCGCAGCGTTCTTATATATAAAGCCGCGGTGCGGACGGCTAAGGGAACGCCTGATCAAATCGGCTCTCCCGACTAGCCGCTGGGCTAGTAATGCACCACTTTAAGTTATTGCATAAATCATAGCTTCTTTTGCAGATGGCCGATGAAGCTCTCAATTTAAATGTGCATTCAGCACACAGGTAAGTAATTATAATAAAAGTCTGACGTGGCTAAGTAAATTATTTTGGGCGAGAGAATTAATTTAATTACACTGCACGCAGTATACGAGCTCTGAACTTGCCCTTTGGAGATACGCTATCACTATAGTTTTATAGTTATTCAAATGAAACTTCTCACATCTTTATGATTATAGCAGATCTCCATTCTACTTAAATATAAACATCCTAGCCTTATTCATTAGCCTACTTAATCTATCTTGCTTCCTTAAGTTTTAAGACAAAAACCAGAAAATTATGAATTTCAACTAAAATCTTAATTTTTGAGATCCAGAATACTGTTTCTATTAAATAATTATGAAAAAGGAATCTAAATATACATTTTTACGTCTCTAGCTCTTTTCTGTTGCGCCAATGATTTTGACAGAAAAATGTCCAAATTTCGAAAATGGTTAAAGTTATCGAACTAATATTCAACACATATTAATTTAGTATTACTCCTGACATGCTAGAAACATTTTAGTTTATTTACTTGATTTTTAAAGTATTGCGCAACGTTTATGACGTCAGAGCTAGTTACAGCGGGGTGGCTGGCACACAATTGAAAGAATGATGGGAATTTATTACGGCGTGAGTAGGCTGCTTCCCTACATCACCCTCTACTTACATTTTTTTTTCCTGAATGTTAATGAACGAAAAATATTTAATTACAAAAAGGGAAGCAAGAGTACAGCTTAACTCCCTATGAAAATTTAATATTTAAATGCAAACATATAGAAATATTAAAAGGAGAACTGATTACCTACTTTAATTATTTAAATTACTGGCATGTTCACTGCCTCTTAAGCAATATTATCTCTCAAAATTTAAGCAAAATCAATGGAACACTTTGGCATACATATTGCCTTAGACAAACAAACACATAAAAATATGTAAAATTGTGAAAATCTTAAATCCATTAAATACATTTTTACATACACAAATTCAAAGAAAATAACACAATTATTCATGATTGATAAACAGATGATTATATCTTAGCAGTCTTTTCTAAACCTGAAAGAAAGTTTCACAAATAATTTTTACACACGTGGTTGTAGCCGCTTTGGCTGGCGTTCTACACTTCCATTCAGAAGGGTAGAGGAGGGGAAGTGGCTATGGTGTGCGTCCTTCACGTTCACTCTAAATTACATCGGGAAAGGGGAGGGGTCACTGTGAGTTGTGTCCAAGTCACTCCACGGTTTCACGAAGCTACCAGGCTGCCATTATCTGGTTTGTCCTGTAGAACAAACAAAAAGAGTGCCTCAGACTCTGATCACTTAATATCTAAGGGTGGGTCACAATGAAATGGGGATATATACATTTTATCTTCCAATATGTCACTGGAACAAAGTTAACAGAACCTTTTTAATTTTACTCTCACGGTTACTTGACTGTCATAAAATCGGTAAACAAATGGCTCAAAACGCAGTTAGTCACGTACTAGAGAAAATGTATGCTCAAGGTATACAATCATGAATCCTATTTAATGTCAATTTATTATTTCTGGGCCGGAACACTGAACCAATGCTCGGTACATTCCTGATACATTTGTATTTTATTTACTTAACTGATATATCTTTGATTACTTTATTCTAAGAGATAGTATGAGTATATTTGGTTAGTAGTTGTTTTCTCAGCTTCTTTGTACATGTGAGTAACTTGTGGTAATAGCACAGTTCTGAATGTTCAAAACACACTACGTTTAGTTGACTACTAAATCCACTTATTGGTCCTCTGCTGCTGTGTCAGTTCCACATCTGCAATTATGTACTTACTTACTTTGAAGTGTATTTATGCTGAGCGATAAATAATATTTCACATCTGTCATTATGTTACTTATTTACTTTGCTAGTGAATGAACTTAAGTAATACTCACTCCATTAAAATTTAAAGCACAGGATAGCACATTTATTTCGTATCTATAGTGTACTGCAGCTGATCAGTTTGCTCACGTGGCAATCCATTTCCACTCGATCGGACGCTGAAACCACAGGTAGTCTCTCTCGACCTACCACTAAAGTGCATTAAGTAATTGTGGACGAGCGTAATGCTAAATTCCTTAAACCTATAGGACACCATGAGCTGCTCTGTCTCATCTAACATAAGGGTACCTATGGTCGCATTCACGCCTCCAACTCATAACCTCAATACGTGTAGGTGTGTCGTGTCACACACTACACCAAAATAATGGCCAGCTCCAACCTTATAAATATTTCAAAGACGTGTCCCTCACATCTCAACCACAAACACTGTTCAATTCTATTACACAGCCATTCCTTGCTACACAAGGTGAGTTCATTTTTACATCTTATCTGCATATTTTCATAACACTAAGCACTCTCTTTTACTATTAATTAGTTAGCTCTAATGCATACACTAGGTTTCACAGCCACTTCAGATCCTGCTTGTACACGAATTTGTATATCTTTTTTAAATATACTGTTGGTGGACCATTTCCAATAAAACAACACTTTGTACTTACAATATTACCAGGGTTCTATACATACTTGTTACTCAAATACCTTTGTATCTTAATTACGTCATACATCTCTATTGTTTATGTCACTGTTAGGTTTTTCACATTAGGTATTTTCTTCACTAATCGGTGGATAGAATGGTTACAGAACTCATGGCTTGATAGTCATGATGGAAAATTTTAGTATTACAAAGAAGAAGTCGATACTTTGGTGTATAGGAAAGATGAAGAATGAGTGAGACCTGAAAAGGAAAGAAGCTCTCACACAGCTGGGACTGCACCGCTGCCACGCTGTATAGAGGTTACAGAACAACCTCCTCCCTACAGAGTTCATTAGTTTCAGAAAAGTTTCGTGTTTGAGAGTGAGAGCCGAATTTTTGGTGGATAGGAAAGATGAAGAATGAGTGAGACCTGAAAAGGAAAGAAGATCTCACACAGCTGGGACTGCACAGCTGCCACACTGTGTAGAGGTTATAGAACAACCTCCTCCCTACAGCATTCATTGGCTACCTATGAACTTCTTTAGGTCGATCACGTTCCTGAGACCTAATACCTTTTTACTTTTAGGGTACTCTAGCCTGTATGCATTGGCATGTGGTTTTCCTATGATCCTGAATGGTCCTTGGTATACGAACATGAATTTCTTTGTTTCTGCATTTATTTTCTTTGATTTTTCCTTGGTTTTGACAAGGACTAACTGACCTATTTCAAAACTGGTGGGTACAGCTTTTGCGTCATGACGCTTCTTCCTTTCCAATGCCCTTTTTCTTATATTAGCCCTAGCCTTTAACTTCTTCTCGTCTGTGGATATTTGTGTTAGAATAGGGAATTCTACCATATCTGCAATCACATTGTGCGGTTCTTGGCCAAACATCAATTCGCAAGGCGCAAAACCAGTTGCCTCATGCCTTAAGTTGTTAATTACATTCTCAAAATACTTCATGTGCTCTGCCCAACTTGAGTGTTTCCGAGCACAATAAGTCCTGCAAAGCCTATTCAATTCTCTCATAATACGTTCACTCATATTTCCTTGGGGGAAATACGCAGATATTTTTAGATGTTTCACGCCGGCCTTATCTAGACATTTCTTAAATCTATCAGAAGTAAATTGAGGCCCATTGTCTGACAGCAAATTTTTCGGAACGCCAATGTTCACGAAGAAATCTTTATCCAACTTTTCTACCAACGTTTTGGCATTTGCTCTTTTAATTGGGTATAGCTTAACATATTTACTGAATCCATCCACAACAACAAAAACATGGGTGCAACCACCTCTCGAAGCAGGAAGAGGGCCAAACAAATCACAAGCCAGTAATTCTAGGATTTCAGTTGGCTCTACTGAATGCATATCCCCTTGTATTCTGGTGTTAGCAGCACGGACATTCTGGCACACTACACAAGATGCTAGACGCTTGGCAACACGGCGGTACATGTTGTCAAACACAACCTTCTCTTTTAATTTTGCAATGCACTTCTTTGCACCGTAATGCCCATACCTCAGGTGTACATAGTCGATTAGTAAGTCTACATGTTGTGAGGAAAAGCATAGCTTCCACTCAGAAACACCTATCGTTTTCCTCCTAAACAGAATACCTTTATGCAGACAATAGTATTGCGAAACCTTAGGATAGTTCGCATTTCCTAAATAGCTCTTCACTAATTTCAGTTGGTCATCTGCATTCTGCTCACGTCTCAAGTTCTTAATCACTCTCTTTAATGCACTTTCTTCCTTTACTCCGTGCAATGCAAACATTCGAACTTCATTTAGGTCTGTTGCTGTAATTCCCGCGTCATCACAGAGCTCCGCACTTGTAGATAATCCATCAGCTACCAGATTGTCTTTCCCTTGAATATATCTAACCTCAAGGTCAAACTGATGGAGATACAATGACCATCTTACCAAACGGGCATTCCTCAACTTACACGTTTTTAAAAGGGTCAACGCCTTATGGTCACTGTAAACAATTATCTTGTGACCTAATAGATACTGCTCAAACTTCTGTACCCCAAATACAATTGCCAATGCTTCCAGTTCTGAGATGTCATAATTTCTCTCTGCTGCCTGTAAAGATCGACTTGCGAAAGCTATAGTCTTGCGCACTTCTTGTTCGTTCTCTATTTCTACTTGGAATATCTCCACAGCTATACCATAGCCACTAGCATCAACAGACATACAGAATGGTTTTTCAAAATCAGGGTGATGTAAAATAGGACTATTAATTAAAGATTGTTTAAGCACCTCAAACGCCTGTTGACATTCTGCGGTCCAAACCCAAGGGGTATTCTTTTTCAGAATGAGGTGAAGAGAGGGCGCATTAAAAGCCTGATCACTAACAAAACGCCTATAGAAGCCGAAAAGACCGAACATCGATCTCAACTGCTTCTTGTTTCTGGGAGCCTCAAATTTTTCAATGACTGCTAGCTTGCCTGGGTCAGGCAGAATACCTTTTCCACTTATCATATATCCCAAGAAACCTATTTCCTCTTTAACGCACTCTGTCTTTTCAATCTTTAGTTTCATGCCACCTATCTCAATAGCCTCTAACACTTTCTCTAATAAAGCTATGTGTTCTTCCCAGGTAGGAGTTGCTATTAACAGATGATCTACGTAGACTGTTATTTTATTACTTAAATCTGGTCCTAAAACATGTCACATCACACGTACACAGGCACAAACGGAGATATTAAGTCCGAAAGGTACCACACGGTATTGGTAACAAACTCCTTCGTACAAGAAAGCTGTGTACTTCCTTGAACTTTCCGCCAGTGGCAAATTCCAATATCCACACGTGATGTCCATAGAAGTTAAGAATTTTACTCCCCGGAACTTTTGCAGTAACTCGTCCATGTTCTGCGGTCTATTACTTTCCCTAACCACTATTTCATTCAACCAACGAGCGTCCAAGACCAATCTGACACTCCCGTCTCTTTTTGGTACAACAACAAGAGGATTATTGTACCCACTGACCACTTTTTCAATCACACCCCACTCTAGCATTCTCTGTATCTCCTTTCGAACTGCCTCCTTCCTAGCTATATGTATTTGGTATGGCTTCCTGAAAAACACTTGGCAAGTTTTCACCTTTAATTGGCATTCATAACCTTTGACCACTCCAGGTCGATCTGAAAATACCTTATGATGCATTTTTAAAACCTGTCTGAGTTCTTCCTTCTGATTAGCTGAAATTTTATTGATTTCCTGCAATTTAGCGTTTATTTTGTCTAAAATAATTGCTTCTTCTTCTTCTGTGTTCAGCTTATTATTACTAAGATTAACACCTTCGTCCCAATACCTCCTATTTTTCAGAACTCGTATAGGCAGCTCCCAAGTTTCATCATTAGTTACTACATGTTTATCACTAAAAGATACTGTAATTACTCCGGTTATTGGCAAGACCATTTTTAACTGGCTTCTTTCAAAGTCAACAACACACTGATATTTTGACAAGAAATCTATGCCAATTAAAACCTCAATACTGAGATTGTTTACAATTAAACATGGATGATCAATTAAATTACCATTAATGTTAAAGGGCAGCAAAGCTTCTTGCTTTACCGTTTTTGACACCTTGCCAGTAGCACCAATTATTCTTAGTCCTGATACCCTCATTACTGTAAGCTTGTCTTTACCAGGTAATGCATCAAAGAAGAACTTAGATATCGCACTCACTTCACTTCCACTGTCTAAGAGACAACGTACATTGATACCCAACATATTCACTATTATTATAGGGTGGCTTATTCTGTTTTGTACAGGCGGTTCCTCAAACTCATCCAATAGTTCCTTTTGGATTTGTCTCCAACTAAAGTGATAGACATCTGTCTTCATTACATTTAGGTCACAGTGTGTAGGGGTTTCCTGAATTACATTTTCAGCTGCCTTTTCCAGTCGGTCTATTAATTTCAAATCGAAACACCGCACGACTTCATTACATTTAGTTTGCTGAACATAACCCAAATTACTGTAGTCTGAGCGATTCTGCGCCTCCAGACCGGGCATGACACTAGTTACAGCTAAACCACTTTCACCATTATCGTCGGGTTCCTTCTCAAGTGACAACTGGTCACAGCTACTGGGTTCATCGACCCCCAACAGACTACCCTCTACATTCTCACTTACCTCCTGTCCTAAATCTATTAGTACAGTATCAACATCCTGCACAGGCACTTTAGATAAGAGCATATCATCCTCATCGTAAATATAAGAATGAATTTCTTCTGTTTCTTCACCTGACAATTCAGTATTTTGTAGCTCCTCCCTATCGTTACACTGCTGCGCCTTCTCTTTCTCTTCCCACTTAGAAAGCGTCTCTAACACGGTATCTATTAAATATTGTGAGTGATCTAATATTTCTGCTGGATCCTTAGATGCTACCGACCCTTCATCCACATGTTCAGTCTGAGTATTTTGATCTGTCTTACCAATTACTGTAACTACTGGCTTAGGAAAAGTAACCTCCTGGTGAGCGCCAGTGTCCTCATAGGCGGGAACTAGTTTTCCTGCCTCGGCCTACTACTGTTTCCTTTATTTTCATTATAGTTAACTGCAGATGATGAAGAAATAGATGAAATGTATGACGAGATAAAAGAAATTATTCAGGTAGTGAAAGGAGACGAAAATTTAATAGTCATGGGTGACTGGAATTCGTCAGTAGGAAAAGGGAGAGAAGGAAACATAGTAGGTGAATATGGATTGGGGGGAAGGAATGAAAGAGGAAGCCGCCTTGTAGAATTTTGCACAGAGCATAACTTAATCATAGCCAACACTTGGTTCAAGAATCATAAAAGAAGGTTGTATACCTGGAAGAATCCTGGAGATACTAGTAGGTATCAGATAGATTATATAATGGTAAGACAGAGATTTAGGAACCAGGTTTTAAATTGTAAGACATTTCCTGGGGCAGATGTGGATTCTGACCACAATCTATTGGTTATGAACTGCAGATTGAAACTGAAGAAACTGCAAAAAGGTGGGAATTTAAGGAGATGGGACCTGGATAAACTGAAAGAACCAGAGGTTGTAGAGAGTTTCAGGGAGAGCATAAGGGAACAATTGACAGGAATGGGGGAAAGAAATACAGTAGAAGAAGAATGGGTAGCTCTGAGGGATGAAGTAGTGAAGGCAGCAGAGGATCAAGTAGGTAAAAAGACGAGGGCTAATAGAAATCCTTGGGTAACAGAAGAAATATTGAATTTAATTGATGAAAGGAGAAAATACAAAAATGCAGTAAATGAAGCAGGCAAAAAGGAATACAGACGTCTCAAAAATGAGATGGACAGGAAGTGCAAAATGGCTAAGCAGGGATGGCTAGAGGACAAATGTAAGGATGTAGAGGCTTGTCTCACTAGGGGTAAGATAGATACTGCCTACAGGAAAATTAAAGAGACCTTTGGAGAGAAGAGAACCACTTGTATGAATATCAAGAGCTCAGATGGCAACCCAGTTCTAAGCAAAGAAGGGAAGGCAGAAAGGTGGAAGGAGTATATAGAGGGTTTATACAAGGGCGATGTACTTGAGGACAATATTATGGAAATGGAAGAGGATGTAGATGAAGACGAAATGGGAGATAAGATACTGCGTGAAGAGTTTGACAGAGCACTGAAAGACCTGAGTCGAAACAAGGCCCCGGGAGTAGACAACATTCCATTAGAACTACTGATGGCCTCGGGAGAGCCAGTCATGACAAAACTCTACCATCTGGTGAGCACGATGTATGAGACAGGCGAAATACCCTCAGACTTCAAGAAGAATATAATAATTCCAATCCCAAAGAAAGCAGGTGTTGACAGATGTGAAAATTACCGAACTATCAGCTTAATAAGTCACAGCTGCAAAATACTAACGCGAATTCTTTACAGACGAATGGAAAAACTGGTAGAAGCCGACCTCGGGGAAGATCAGTTTGGATTCCGTAGAAATGTTGGAACACGTGAGGCAATACTGACCTTACGACTTATCTTGGAAGAAAGATTAAGAAAAGGCAAACCTACGTTTCTAGCATTTGTAGACTTAGAGAAAGCTTTTGACAATGTTAACTGGAATACTCTCTTTCAAATTCTAAAGGTGGCAGGGGTAAAATACAGGGAGCGAAAGGCTATTTACAGTTTGTACAGAAACCAGATGGCAGTTATAAGAGTCGAGGGGCATGAAAGGGAAGCAGTGGTTGGGAAAGGAGTAAGACAGGGTTGTAGCCTCTCCCCGATGTTATTCAATCTGTATATTGAGCAAGCAGTAAAGGAAACAAAAGAAAAAATCGGAGTAGGTATTAAAATTCATGGAGAAGAAGTAAAAACTTTGAGGTTCGCCGATGACATTGTAATTCTGTCAGAGACAGCAAAGGACTTGGAAGAGCAGTTGAACGGAATGGACAGTGTCTTGAAAGGAGGATATAAGATGAACATCAACAAAAGCAAAACGAGGATAATGGAATGTAGTCGAATTAAGTCGGGTGATGCTGAGGGAATTAGATTAGGAAATGAGACACTTAAAGTAGTAAAGGAGTTTTGCTATTTAGGGAGTAAAATAACCGATGATGGTCGAAGTAGAGAGGATATAAAATGTAGACTGGCAATGGCAAGGAAAGCGTTTCTCAAGAAAAGGAATTTGTTAACATCGAGTATAGATTTAAGTGTCAGGAAGTCGTTTCTGAAAGTATTTGTATGGAGTGTAGCCATGTATGGAAGTGAAACATGGACGATAACTAGTTTGGACAAGAAGAGAATAGAAGCTTTCGAAATGTGGTGCTACAGAAGAATGCTGAAGATTAGATGGGTAGATCACGTAACTAATGAGGAGGTATTGAATAGGATTGGGGAGAAGAGAAGTTTGTGGCACAACTTGACTAGAAGAAGGGATCGGTTGGTAGGACATGTTTTGAGGCATCAAGGGATCACAAATTTAGCATTGGAGGGCAGTGTGGAGGGTAAAAATCGTAGAGGGAGACCAAGAGATGAATACACTAAGCAGATTCAGAAGGATGTGGGTTGCAGTAGATACTGGGAGATGAAGAAGCTTGCACAGGATAGAGTAGCATGGAGAGCTGCATCAAACCAGTCTCAGGACTGAAGACCACAACAACAACAACAACATAGTTAACTGGCACAGCATTGCTTTCCGCACCGTTGTTTACCTGCATAATTTTGTTTGGAACAAAATTACTATCATTTGGATGCCATTGTTGGTTCTGATAATCATTTCTCCAATTCCTACCTCTTTTAGAATGGCGAACACCTACTGTTCTGATGTTTACATTGCCATTTTGCTCGTTCCTAAAATTACTACTATTGTTGTTAGCATTTCTGTTATTACGTGCTTGCTCCTCATTGGCAGCAACACGTTCCACACGTTCCAAATATTGAATGAAACGATCCAGATTGTCTCTAGGGGCAGATATAATTCTAGTTTGCCAATATCATGGCAGTTTGGCTTCAAGACCTAGTATAATCATTTCCGGTTTTAGCTTTTCCGCCAAATGTGACAAACGTGAAATCCATGACCTAGCAAATTCTTTGATAGATTTCTTGCCTGCATTGAAGTGTTTTCCACTCCAAAATTCTCTCAACACTTCATTTTGCTTATTACTAGACCAATACTCATTAATGAAAGCTGTTTTAAATTCCGCTAATGTTTTACACTTCAACATAACATCAGCTGACCAACGCATGGCGTCACCTGCTAAATGGCTTCTAATAAATGAGATTTTCTCTCGTTCAGACCAAGTTGGTGGAATCACATCTTCAAAATCGTTCCAGAAATCTAGCGGATGGATATTTTTATCTGGATCGAACCGCAAGAACTGCCGACACCCGATAAAAGCGGCGTTTGCAGCTACAACTTGTTGTACACTACCATTACCAGAAGTTACTGAAGCTACTTTACTCTCAATGTTAGCAAAGTTAGTACTAATATTTTCTACTCTCATTTCAACATTATCTACTCTTTGCACAATATGAGTAGTCTCGGTTTTGATTGCATCTACTTCTGCTTGACATATGTTTACTTTTATGTTAACATCTTTAAACCTATCTGAGCACAGTTCAGATTCCGCCTCGATCTTTTCTGTTAACTTGTGCTCCAACTTCGCATCTTCCATGTGGAAGTCTTTGCGAACCTCAGCAACTTCGGATTTAACTGTTTTATACATTTCAGAAAATTATTGAGCAACCTTTTTCTTAATATCCTCATGGTTGTAATCAATTTTATAATTCAAACTGTCCAGATCCTCTTTCAATTTATTGCAACCAGCCTTGAAGGTATCGTCCATTACCTCCAACCGTTTATTAAAATTAGTTTGGCTGGACACAATCTCAGACTTTAATTCAGCTGTCATTCTAGCATTACTGGCAGCCATTTTTGCATTACTGCTTTTGACCTCAGTTATTTCAGACTTTAATTCAGCATTACTGGTAGCTATTGCTTGTAATATAAGATTTAAATCAATAGCCCCAGTATCTTTGGGTTGCTCACCAGCTGGTTTCTTATCACACTCTGGTGACGAAAAACTAGCTCCAACACCAGAATCATCAAAACTAAATGAAACTTCTGATTGCTCAGTCATATCTAATTTCTCCTGTTTAAACTCTACCACCTCTGATGGCTGTTTTGTTTTTAATTCATCAGATAAACTATCATCCAATAAATTAACAATTTCTGATTTCTGCTTTACTACAGGGGTCTCTGTTATTGAATCATTGCCCCTTTTCACACTACTGTCAGGAGACAATACTTCATATTTCACTTTAATATTACTACTTTCATGCATATTTACACTTGAACCGTTGTCTGGATTTACAGTTCCTTCAACAGACATAGGTTCTGATATAAGTTTAACCTCAGTTTCTTTTGGCGGTTGCATCGCCGACAGTCTTTTAGTGCAGGTTAGTAAAATTTTTAACAGCTTGTCACTTAACTTATTTCCTTCCGCACGGCGTATGGCGTTGCCGGCGCGGCGTACCAGGAATACTGATGCGACGTGGCGCGCTGAAATGCAGACGGCACTCCGACGGCTGCTGTGTGGCCCGCAACGCCAGGCGCAGCTCAGGTTGCTCCGGCGGACGACTGCGGTGAGGCGAAACTGGCTTCTCGCGATGCCGGCAGCACCGCTAGACTCAGTGCCAGCTCCGTTAATCCAGATGCGTTGTTAATCCAATTGCGTCGTTCACATACACACGTAACACATTCACTGTTCCATTACTCAGTTGCGCATCGCATTTCACTCGCGAATCAGAATATTTGAAAATCACTTTCACTTCTACTGAGTTATTTCATTTCCCGTCCGATGCACCATATGTGGGGCGGCAGGTGGTGAAATTTTCTGTCGTATAAATGTTTGAATGTAGAAACATTTCCTACTATTTAGAATGTTACTTATGCTGTCTTTCGCCGTTCTCAACACTGGCTCTCTAACTACAATATTGGCAACCAGAAAGTGATTAACAAAACGTGAAGCCTGTAATTAGAATTCCTAGTGCCCACTTCATCTGAGAAATACACTTATAGCTCAGCTTATAGCTCTGAGGAATTAGGAGATTGTCTGGGATTCATAATCAAAAACCGGTCGTGAAAAAAAAATGTTTTCTGTATTCTGAAAGTCACAGATGAAAAGAAAAGAATCACACAACCTGACTAACAGAGCAGTTCAGAGTCTAATGCGCTGATACAACTACAACTGTCCAAATTAAATGTTTAAATGAATGCTCGCCATAATTTGATGAATATGCTCATCAAACGCCACGCTAAATAATGGTAGAATGTCTGTCCCGCGACGGCACGTGAAAATACGACATACGCAAACTGAAGATAGATTATTGAAGTCATCCCAGAATTAACACTTCCCTCGAAAATGATTTCATGGTTACGCGTATCCCGAGTAACTTAGTACGGCATCCGAGGCTGTTTATAGCAATGATACCGACGCGACGCGGCTCCCGACACAGATGGTGTGATATTCAGCGTCTGGAGAGAACTGGGGCCTTCTTCTCTCGCGCAGCGTTCTTATATATAAAGCCGCGGTGCGGACGGCTAAGGGAACGCCTGATCAAATCGGCTCTCCCGACTAGCCGCTGGGCTAGTAATGCACCACTTTAAGTTATTGCATAAATCATAGCTTCTTTTGCTGATGGCCGATGAAGCTCTCAATTTAAATGTGCATTCAGCACACAGGTAAGTAATTATAATAAAAGTCTGACGTGGCTAAGTAAATTATTTTGGGCGAGAGAATTAATTTAATTACACAGCACGCAGTATACGAGCTCTGAACTTGCCCTTTGGAGATACGCTATCACTATAGTTTTATAGTTATTCAAATGAAACTTCTCACATTTTTATTATTATAGCGGGTTTCCATTCTACTTAAATATAAACATCCTAGCCTTATTCATTAGCCTACATAATCTATCTTGTTTCCTTAAGTTTTAAGACAAAAACCAGAAAATTATGAATTTCAACTAAAATCTTAATTTTTGAGATCCATAAGACTGTTTCTATTAAATAATTATGAAAAAGGAATCTAAATATACATTTTTACGTCTCTAGCTCTTTTCTGTTGCGCCAATGATTTTTAGAGAAAAACGTCCAAATTTCGAAAATGGTTAAAGTTATCGAACTAATATTCAACACATATTAATTTAGTATTACTCCTGACATGGTAGAAACATTTTAGTTTATTTACTTGATTTTTAAAGTATTGCGCAACGTTTATGACGTCAGAGCTAGTTATAGCGGACTGGCTGGCACACAATGAAAAGAATGATGCGAATTTATTACGGCGTGAGTAGGCTGCTTCCCTACAACGCGTTTCCTGTATTTCTCTATTACTTTTTTTCAGCCCCTGTGTTATTCGTCCTTCTTAACGCTCTGCTAATTCTTTTTGCCCTTTATTAGTTTCTTGAGATGTTTGTAGTAAACGCTGGAACATAACCAATATGTTAGCATTTTCTACACTTACATCATTCTCACCTGTTGCCATGTGATGCAACCATTCCCCATCTCGCCTTTCATAACACTGTTTCCCTCTCTTCCAAACACAGTGTATGTGCACTAATACTCGTTCTTTCATATGACTGTAAAACTGTCTGATTCATTATTATCACGTTCAGTTCTACATACAGTAAATTGCTGTCTACTGATTCTACATCTGAATCATGTGCCACACTATTCTCATGCCAATTACTTTGACCTGATTGAATGCCATGGGTTGCATTTTCAGTCTCATTTGGTATTGCCACGTTCTCTGTTTCGGGTTGTTCATGTGGCTGTTGTGTGTCCAACTCGATCCTATCAAGGTTTGCCATTACTTCGCTCTGTCTTGACCTATTATTATCTGTCAATTTCGATCGTTCTTCTACACGTTGTTGTTCTTGAATTTTATGAACTTAACTATGCGTTAACATCAGATTGTAATATTTGACTTTACCACAAAATATCATTTACACAGTTCTAAACTCAAACGTTTTGTTCATGGTGTTGAGACAGAACTCAACACAACCCAATACAACAATATTTTTGAGCCAGCAATAAGCATACAAAAATACACTTCTATCTACACTTATGTACTACTTATTTACTTAACTACTCCGTTGAGTCACATTTAATGTTAAAATTAATTTTCTCCAATTTGCGTTAGCTTTTGTCTACCTCTCTATCTATCAGTTTTCTATCCTGTCTAGCAGAATGCTATTAATTAAAAATCTTGGCACGCTATCAGAATACTGTTAATTCAGTATCCTGGCATGGTATAGCCATTTTGTAATGTGTCGTTGTATTTGATAATTTGGAATGCGGCAAAGGATAACGTTCTGTCTTCTCAAGCCCAGGGTGGTAAACAGACATTCCACATAGCTATTAATTCTAGCTCTATCTCAAAGTAATCAGAAATGCTACTGTGACATTCCAAGGACACATAAATTTATATTAATGAAAAGTTTGGGATTTAATCTAAAATGATAACACAATCTCTCCTTCTTCCATATTACATTTAATTTACCAGAGGTCTCAAGAATCAAGTTATAATCAATAAGTAAGTTTAATTACTTCTTCTCTCAATAAATCAATTAATATTCAAACATTGAATATGTTATTAATAAAACTATATCTCTATATGTGAAAATGTTATCAATTTAAACAAGTAAATCTTTAGCGGCGGTGTTGTCTCCATGCTGGATCTGAAATCGCTAATTCCCTACTCTGGTCTTGACTGAACTTATTCAGTCTCAAAAGTTATGCGTTCCGTGGAGCGTTCAAATTTCACTAGTCGAAATTAATGGCAATTGCACACTCGCTCTGGGTTGAAGCGATGTGCGGAAAATTCTGCCAGAAAAGATTTCTGCAGGATATTTAACTATCGCTTTACGTTTGTCGCTATGGTACGTGTAGCGTATCGCCCTCACTTCACAAACATAAAGTAGAGTCAGAGTCGCACCTTTACCACATGCAGGTTTGTGACCTGCCGCTAGACGTGAGCGCCCACTCTGTCTGTCTCTGTGTATTAATTGAGTTCTCAAAGTGTTTTTATACGACGTTATCATCCCCACCTTGATTCTACTACGTTACACGTCTGGCTTCAGCTGATTGCTCCCACGTTAATGGTAAATTCTTATTTTTCTTGCCCGGGTCTCCACTCGTAAATGTAATCTGGCCACTTTCTTCCGTCTCGGCTGTGTATTCTGAGAGGTATTATATTGACTTTCGCTTATTTCTTTCTCCAGTACACCTGGACTTTGTTTTGTTAAAGCTAAATGAGTCATTCAATTGTCATTAGCCACCTGCTCTGTCCGTCTCCTAGCTGCGTTCACTTTGTTATATTATTCATGCCCCTGCTGTTGAAAGGGTAAATCGTTTATTATGCCATACATGATATGACGCTAATTATTGCTTTTTGTCAACAATATCGTTATTTGATGGGGATTTTTTCGGTATCGTCGTTATGCAGCTTATGCAAGGCCCGACAATGTGGACATCTTACAAGGAAATATACAGGGTGGTCCATTGATCATGACCAGGCCAAATATCCCACGAAATAAGCGTCAAACGAAAAAACTACAAAGAACGAAACTTGTCTAGCTTAAAGGGGGAAATGAGATGGTGCTATGGTTGGCCCTCTAGTTGGCGCTCCCATAGGTCAAATGGATATCAATGCGTTTTTTTAAACAGGAACTCCCATTTTTTTTACATATTTGTGTAGTACGTAAAGATATATGAATGTATTAGTTGGACCACTTTTTTCGCTTTGTGATACATGGCGCTGTACTAGTCACAAACATATTGTTCACAATTTTAGATGAACAGTTGGTAACAGGTACGTTTCTTAAATTAAAATGCGGAATGTAGGTACGTTTGAACATTTTATTTCGGTTGTTCCAATCTGATAAATGTACCTTTGTGAACCTATCATTTCTGAGAACGCAAGCTGTTATGGGGTGATTACCTGTAAATACCATATTAATGCAATAAATTCTGAAAATAATGTCTATCAACCTCAATGCATTTGGCAATACATGTAAAGATATTCCTCTCAACAGCGAGTAGTTCGCCTTCTGTAATGTTCGCACATGCACCATTGACAATGCGCTGACGCATATTGTCAGGTGTTGTTGGTGGATCACGATATCAGATATCCTTCAACTTTCCCCACAGAAAGAAATCCGGGGACGTCAGATCCGGAGAACGTGCGGGCCATTGTATGGTGCTTCGATGGCTAATCCACCTGTCATGAAACATGCTATTCAATACCGCTTCAACCGCACGTGAGCTATGTGCCAGACATCCATCATGTTAGAGGTACATCGCCATTCTGTCATGCAGTGAAACATCTTGTAGTAACATCGGCAGAACATTACGTAGGAAATCAGCATACATTGCACTATTTAGATTGCAATCGATAAAATGGAGACCAATTATCCTTCTTCCCATAATGCCGCACCATACATTAACCCACCAAGGTCGCTGATGTTCCGTTTGTCGCAACCATCGTGGATTTTCCGTTGCCCAATTGTGCATATTTTGCCGGTTTACGTTACCGCTGTTGGTGAATGACGCTTCGTCACTAAATAGAACACGTGCAAACAATCTGTCATCGTCGCGTAATTTCTCTTGTGCCCAGTGGCAGAACTGTACACGACATTAAAAGTCGTCGCCATGCAGTTCCTGGTGCATAGAAATATGGTACAGGTGCAATCGATGTTGATGTAGCACTCTCAACACCGACGTTCTTGAGATTCCCGATTCTCGCACAATTTGTGTGCTACAGATGTGCGGATTAGTGGCGACAGCAGATAAAACACTTACTTGGGCATCATCATTTGTTGCAGGTCGTGGTTGACGTTTCACATGTGGCTGAACACTTCCTGTTTCCTTAAATAACGTAACTATCAGGCGAACTGTTCGGACACTTGGATGATGTCGTCCAGGATACCGAGCAGCATACATAGCACACGCTCGTTGGGCATTTTGTTCACGATAGCCATACATCAACACGAATTGGTAAACGGTCCATTTTAACACAGCTAATGTATCACGAAGCAAATACCTTCCGCACTGGAGGAATGTTACGTGATACCACGTACTTATACGTTTGTGACTATTACAGTGCCATGTATCACAAAGCGAAAAAAGTGGTCCAACTAAAACAATCATATTTCTCTGCGTACTACACGAATATGTAACAAAAATGCGGGTTCCTATTTTTAAAAAACGCAGTTGATATTCGTTTGACCTGTGGCAGCGCCATCTAGCGGGCCAACCATAGCGCCATCTAGTTTCCCCCTTCAAGCTAGACGAGTTTCATTCTTTGCAGTTTTTCTTTTGATGCTTATTTCGTGAGATATTTGGCCCGGTCACTAACAATGAACCACCCTGTATAGGGAACTGAGTAAAGACCCCACTGCCAAATCTCTTAGAATTTGTACGAGGTTGATAAAGAAGTCCTCTATAGAATAGAGCTTTCAGAAAAGTCTGTTGAGGTCAGCTGCGCTACTGTCATGAGTTTAAGGATTGCAGAAGGTGCACTTGAAACATGTTTCTCTAAGGTCTATAGTGTGCGCGATTGGTTCCCTACCTATTCGATTGCCAAGTTCTCGACAACATTTTTACTACTGTTATTGGGCCGATTGGATTCGTATATTAAGAATTCGGCACACTGTATGAAATTTAACGGCATAGTGGTACAACTGGAGGATATATTAGTTTTGATGTGGTTTTGCTCTTCACTACGGTTTCACTCAATGAAGTGTTGCAACACCTGAATCAGATTTTTCCTCTCGATGCTGTAGAACTATTTAAATATTGCAGCACAACCATGTATTTCAAATGGAGCGATGAGTTCTATGAATAGGATAGTGTCGTTGTGGGGAGCTCCTTAAGAACGGCTACAGCAAACTCGTTTATGGCAAAATTCGAGGAGCAGGCATTGGCAACCGCGAACAAGAAAACGAATATTTGGTTCCAGTACGGGGATAATTCATTTGTTTTGTGGTGGCATGGCAGGGACGAACTGGATCGTTTTCACAACAGTCTCAACGGGATCAATCCGAATATTCAATCTACCAAGGAGGACGCAGGGCCGGCCGCGGTGGTCTAGCGGTTCTGGCGCTGCAGTCCGGAACCGCGGGACTGCTACGGTCGCAGGTTCGAATCCTGCCTCGGGCATGGGTGTGTGTGATGTCCTTAGGTTAGTTAGGTTTAAGTAGTTCTAAGTTCTAGGGGACTTATGACCTAAGATGTTGAGTCCCATAGTGCTCAGAGCCATTTGAACCATTTTTTTTGAGGACGCAGGAGGAAGATTGAATTTTCTTCATGTGCTAGTTTTCAAAAAAGAAGATGGTAGATTGGGCCACACGATTTACCGAAAAGCGACGCACATAGTCCGTTAGCTACAGCGGTATTCGAACCACCATCCAAAACAATAGCGAGACATCATAAAAACGATGGCAGGTAGGGCAAATAAAATCTGCAAACCAGAGCTGCTTCACACAAAATAAAAAAATCTCATCAGTGCATTGTTCAAGAGTGATTATTCGTTTGCTGAGGTGAAAAGAGGTTTAAGATGGTGCAAATAGCTCTAGGCACTATGGGACTTAACATTTGAGTTCATCAGTCCCCTAGACTTAGAACTACTTAAACCTAACTAACCTAAGGCTATCACACACATCCATGACCGAGGCAGGATTCGAATCTGCGACCGTAGAAGCAGCGCGGTTCCGGACGGAAGTGCCTAGAACCGCTCGTCCACAGCGGCCGGCGAGCTTTAAGACCACTGAGTAAAAATCGTACCGATGCGCAAGCGCCTGCCTTTAATTAAGAACGTTACTGACAGCGTAGGGATAACTTGAAAAAGCGGAAGATCGCGGTAACATCCAAGCCCACTCTGGAGATACAAGGTCCCCTAAAATTGGCCAAGGATACTCGCCAACTACTGGAAGAATCATGAATTTAGAGGATTCTGTGTAGTTGTGGGGAGATGTACGTGGATACTACGAAAAGAACAGTCGCAGAGCGGCTAGTGAGCACAAGGGAAGCTGCAGAAGAGGGGAGATTGACAGATCAGCTACTGCGGAACATGCTTTGCAGCCAGTGGACCACTGCATTCGCTTTGGTAGGACTCGAGTACTGGCAGCCTCAAGCAGATGCAATGAAAGGTTATACAGGGAGGCCTTAGAGATTGTGAAACCCCACAGCAGTTTCAACAGGAAACTGAATGACATGTGGATTCTGGTGCTGAAGAAGAGGTGTACCGGTCATACACCATGAGGTGTTAACAGCAGCGGACGATGCCAGCTTACACTGGCAAGTTGCGGTCACTCATTCAAAACACGTGTCCGCCCCTATAGCTGAGTGGTCAGCGTGACGAATTGCCGTCCTACGGGCCCGGACTCGATTCCCGGCTGGGTCGGGGAATTTCTCCGCTCAGGGACTGGGATGGGTCTTGTGTTGTCTTCATCATCATTTTATCCCCATCCAGCGCGCAGGTCGCACAATGTGGGGTCGAATGTACTAAGACCTGCACCGAGGCGGCCGGACCTGCCCCGTAAGGGGCCTCCCGGCCAATGACGCCAAACGCTCATTTCCATTTTTTTCATTAAAAACGTTACGCCATTGCGCGGAAGCGCAATTTCGCTGTAGTCAGTAGCGAGCCAGGGTGTGAATCAGACATTCAAAAAAAGTGGGTACGATGCCCAATGAAAATGGCCCCCCGCAATTGGGGACGAAACGTTCGCATTCAAGCAAAATCCTTTCGACCACGGCATAATAGCCCGGAACGTTTCATTAATTATGCTTATTATGGCACTGTCTGCTAAATAAAACGGAACACACTTTTCCAGGACTGCAGCAGTTTTAACACACACCAGATAGACAAGACTATTTTCGAACGAATCTCATTTTAAAGTGTCTAATTTACATAACTAACGCGATGGAATTCAGGAAGTAATTATTGAAATCAAACAGGCCTACAAATTACTACAAATAAACAGTTCTGACGGCTAACGATGATTATCAACTTTTGTGTCGTATAGCTGATAGCATCTGGCGCTTTGATTGTGCGGAGACGTAGTTGATTCATCAAAAATGGCAGCTTGCGTCGTTTACGGGCGTACTAATCGATCCGATCGTAACTTAAATTGTTGTAAAATATCACATTGTTGTAAAATATCACATTTTGTAATCACATGTTGTAAAATATCACATTTCAATGGTAAGCGGCGCCGTTCAAGAAATATTGTCTTCTGTAACACATGAATTATGATTGCACTGTTTACTTTTAATCTTTTGTATGTTTTTCGCTGCCTTCCAAACGCAAACGTTCCGTCATCCGAGCACCAGTGTATCAACGACCTCGTCACCGCACAACACACGGCTACGTGACCGCACTGATTGTTAGTGCTGCGCCTCATGCTCTATATTCCTCCCACGCTGCCAATTATTCATTGTTCATATTTTATCTCTCTATAAAAAAGGTTCTGGACGGAACAGCCGGAGACTGCGGTCATGTGTGTGCGAGTTTTGTGTGCATGATTATATGAATGTGTGTGTGTGTGTGTGTGTGTGTGTGTGTGTGTGTGTGTGTGTGTAAGGCTTTGGCAGGAAAGTTACGTGAACACACTTTCTGTCGTGCCTGACTGCTGCTCGGCGTGTAATTAGCAGTCTATCCACTTCACGGTATAGTTACTTCCTCATGAAGTTTATGGTAAATAATCTGCTGTACTTCAATAGGAACACTGATAAACATAATAACACCAGCAGGAAAAAAGACGTTCTTTACGCCACATTAAGGTCGTCAACAGCACAAACAGGAGTTCTCTAAGCTGTCCCGAAAAGTTTTGGTTACTTACGCAATGATATAAAATGCCTGCCAGTGAACAAAGTTAAATTTGAAACAAAAATGAAAACTATTCTCTTTGACTGTTACTGTAATGTGTGAATGGTGATGATAAGGAATTACTGATTAAAATCTCTCTCTCTTTAATTAAAAAGCAAAGGAAAAAGACTAAAGCAGGATCAGCATGGAGGGATATTTAAAACAAAAATTGATGTTAATATAACATCATTATGATGTTAATGTAACATCATTATCGTTTAACGTGCAAATGACACATGGAACATGAAACTAATTAACTAACTAGCTGTTGATATGTGACGAAGCATGGTACACATTTACAAAGTTTAAAAACCTTAAAATAAAATTGAAATGTGAAATGAAGCAGATAATCAAACTACACTTACATTCCAATTGTGGTATGTTTTCCTGAGTAACTGACAGAGGTACTGGCAACAGATATTCCGGGAAAAGAAGAAAAAAGTCTATGTAGGGAAGGTAAACCTGTATGTTATACAGGTTAGGCTATCATTACTCAAAGAATTACTTACACACATGTTAAGGCAAAATATCCATTTTACAGGGCCTAACAGTTTGGGACCATCCTCTTAATGACTGTTATTAACATCGCAAAATTCTGGAACATGTTTA